>NC_092866.1:5208264-5371365 GCF_032062135.1 Pyxicephalus adspersus | reverse complement strand
CTATCTATCTATCTATCTATCTATCTATTTATCTATACATCACACACCCAACCACTTGCATCAAACAAATTATTGGGAACCATTTTCTGCATGATTCTGCAAGTAAATGTATTTGCATTGTGATGGGTTTCATCACAGTTCCTGGAAGGGACTTCTGGCCATATGGTTGCTTTTTGAGGATGGGAGTGACAGAGGAGAAGGAGAGGCATAGAATGGCAAGGGAGGAGAAGGAAAGTGAGTGACTGGGGAAGAGGTGAGTGACAGAGGAGAAAGAGGGGGTAAGCGTCACAAGTAAAAGAAAGAGGTGACACAGCACAGAATAGAAGAGGAAAAGTTGGACAGAGGCAGGTGAGAAAGAAAGAAAGAAGAGAGTGTCTGGAATTAATGAAAATAGTGACGGAGGAGGAAGAGGTAAGAAAGCGAGTGACTGGGAAAGAGGTGAGGACAAAGGAGGAGTAGAGGAAGAGAGTGAGAGGGGAAGAGAGGGGTAGAGAGTGACCGGGGAAGAGGTGAGGATAAGAGTGACAGAGGAAAAGGCGAGGAAAAAAGTGACCGGGGAAGAGGTGAGGAAAAGAGTGACAAAGGAGGAGGAAAATAAAAGTGTGACTGGGCAGGAGATGATGAAGAAAGAAATAAAGGCTTGTGTAAGTAGAAGAGGGAATAAATGAGGATGGAGACAGTCCCATGTTTTTGTGTCCCCATGTTTACGTCTTACAACATTACCTTTTACTCGGTTCAGACGTGCACATAAATTGTCACCTATAATATAAAAGATAAATGTGGCTTTGTTTTTGTATTGACTTTGCATTAGTTTTCTGATTTCCATCTGGACCCAGTAAGATGAATTGAATGACATTACATTGTCTAAGTACCACATTGATTGGCTATTGATTGCTGTTAAATTATGAATCCCTTCGAGTAAAAGCTAATATTTTTTCCTGCTGCCATTAAACATCACATTGATCAAAACAGGTTATTTTATGATCCATCAATAAGATCACAAATGGTATATAATGCACAGAGCTACTAGGATCATATTTTATGGTGTGATGGACTTCCAATGTTCTAGACATTGTCTAATAATATATTTCCACTAAAAACAATAACAAGTAAAACCTGACAGATATTTGGTGGTGCCTTTAATATCCACAAATCATATTTCAGCAATTATTAATTTTTAAATCATGAAAGAATTAAAAATTGGGCCTCTGATTGGATAATTAATTCTGGATTTTTACAGGCACATATCTTGATTTCTGTTGCATTGGGAACTGTTGAAGTTCAAAGAAAGTCAAATCCGAACATTCTCAAAGCAATCACCTTGATTATGGCAAATTATAAGTCTTACCTTAGGAAGAGAACTTTTCAAATTCAAATACCCCATTGTGTAGCTGTGTATGTCAAGTTGTAACAGTTTCCTAATATACAGGGATGATGGGAAATATAGTCTATCTACTGTTTTTTTGTATGTAGGGGTCACATGGTCACACCCAATTAGGTCTTTTATTAGCTCAATTCAGAGATGAGAAGAAAAACTTAAAGCATGTTGTGCACGCACTCTTTATTCAAAGCGCTAACCCAAGCTTCCCTTTTCATAAGCACCCATGATTTGAGAACAGCCTATCTCTAAAGCCACATACAGTCCGGTGCCACCAATACCTTATCGGTTCATGAAAGAGAATTTAGAGCTTCCTTTTGGAAGTAAGTAAAATTTCCTAACTTATTATAAACAAAAGGTCTAAATCGATGTTGCAGATTTTTTGGTCAGTAGTAAAGATAAGAGTTTGAGTTATAGTTGTGCCATGGATGTTCTATAATTTATAGCCATTGGGTCATTGGGAGTAGTGGTGAACCCTTTGTTAAGGGGGAAAGTAGGCCGTTACCTCTTATACTAAAAATGACCAAACAGTAAACGTGGAAAATATTTGGTTCCATTAAAACTTTTGTTGTGTTAAGTGTAATTGGCCCGGATCTAAACATCAGTACCACTCCTGGCAGTCCTGTCTGATGAGAGGATGTGGGCAAAATCATCCAGGCCCACTTCCATTATAACAATCCACTGGAGGGATAAATGGTAGAATTGAATGATGGTGGCTCCGGCCCTGAAGCTAAAGATTTACTAGCAAGCGAATAGGTAAATATAAAGTTACATTTGACCCTTCCTCCTAGTTCAGGAGTCCAAACTTCCAAAAATATCATTGACACAAAGATTTGGATCAAGACATTTTGATTTATGTTCTTAATTTACCCCATATGAGCTTTAGGATCAATGCTAGTTAGCAGTTCTGGTTTGAACTGAACTGAATATTAGTGGCCTGAATCTGAACGGCAGCACTATTTCTGGCAGCCCTGCCTGATGAGAGGGCGTGGGTATAAAATGACCAAACACATTTCCGGTAAAATTCTACCAGAAAGATAAATGGTGGAATTGGATGATGGTGGTACTGGTGGCAGTGACCCTCAAGCTAAGGAATCCCTGGAAAAAGCAGAAATAAAGTAACCTGTAACCCCTTCTTCAAGTTCAGGTCTCCAAACTTCCAAAAATAACATTGATGTATGGATTTGGATAAAGACATCTTAGATCATGAAATTCAGTGTTTATTCGACCTCATATGAATTACTTGATCAACGCTAATCAGCGGTTCATGGAGCAGCAATGAATCATACAGTCGGTACCTACACAACAAAAGAGAGACAGATATGATGAACCTTTTATATTTTGAAATAATCTTTTTTGAGGTTGCTTTGGATCCTTTCATATTTTGAAGGTTCCCTGGCATTGGTATAAGTCCATACTGAATCCCATCTGCCAGTTTCAGCCTTGTCAAATCACGTTACGGCACTTCATCCAATCATCCACGTGGATCACATCTGCCCTTCCATTCCCTCCACATGCAGAGGTTGCAGGTCATAGGCACAGACCAAACAAACACAAATATCACTGTAAGAAACTACACAGAGAGCAAAGGTCCCAGCATGAAGACAAACATTACAGCTTAGCAAAATGTGGACAGGCTGGGAAATGTCATTCATGTAGTACAAGGTCCTTCTCCAGTCTGGGCCAAGAGCCAGAACTGTTCCTGACATGTCATGATTCTCCAACCACTGTTCCTGGCACATGTAGGTGGTGATGGATGACTACAATGTTAATGAGTGCCCAGATAATGGTTTCTCCGCTTCCAGCAACTAGTAGTATATATATAAAGTAAATGAAGAAATTATTTCTCAGACCAGATGGCCATTACTTTTTAAAGAAGAGCTCCCATCTAAAAAAAGACAAGCCATTCCTAATTAGGAACTATTAAAATTGTTACAACATTCTTAATCCAGCAGGCATGATTGACAACGCTGTTTGGTATTTCAATACAGCAGGGGCTTGTGATGTTGTCACTCCGATAAGTTTAGAAATTTAGGTTTTGGATTGGTGGGTCGCTAATGAAATACTTTCCAGTGTTTTATGAATATAAGGCTGTTCAGATTTCTGATTAGAAGACCAAATGGCTGTGTTTATGTCAATATTAAAGGTCATTGTGTACAAAATTGAAATGTTAGTAGATGCTGGAGAGGTAAACCACCTGACTGTACACCTGCTGTGCCCATTATGAGGGGTTTCCCCCATCACTAAACTTGGTTTCCCAGGTTGGTACACTATTCTGTGCCCATTATGAGAGGCTCCCTCCATCCCTACATAGACTGTGCCCATTTTCAGGAGTTTCCTAACCCTTAGACTGAGTTCTTGGGGCCATACACCTTCTGTGCCTATATGAGGGGTTTCATCTATCCCTACACTGAGATGCCAGGTTTGTGCAGACACTGTGCCCATTATGAAGGGTTCCTTTCATTCCTTCACTGAGTTTTCGGTTCTTTACTTCTTCTGTGCCCATTAGGAGGTACTCGCTCTATCCTAACACTGAGCAACTAGGTCTTTAATATTGGCTGTGCCCATTATGAGGGGTTTAACCAATCCCTACACTGAGTTCCTGGGTCTTTACACGTAATATGCCCATTATGAAAGATTCCCACTTTTCCTACACTGAATCTCTACAGATGCTGTGCACATTATAAAGGGTTCATTTCTTCACCGAGTTTCCAGGTCTGTACACCTTTTGTGCCTTATGAGCTGCTCGCTCAATCCCCACATTGAATTCCTGGGCCTGTACGCCTGCTGTACCCGTTATGAGGGGCTTCCATCATCCCTTCATTGAGATTTTTGTGCACTGACCCCTGACTGCCCTAATGAATAAATTAAACTATTAAAGAAAAGTGAACTATTTAACTTTTCAGTTTTTTAACTTATCCCTTTATTGAATGACACATTTAAATAATGGACCAAAAATCAGCTTGGATTAATTGAAAAGCTAAAGTGAATAAAAAAAGTAAAAAAAAAAGTATTTTCAGCACAAGTCCTTTAAACTATGTATCAATATATAATCAGTAAGATAATTACAACCCCGAATGAAATCTGTTACAGGGAACTTTCTAGAAGCTGTGATTAAACAGTCAGGTTTGCTGGCTATTGGTTTGCAGCATTTAAGGTCAATTCACTTGTAATCAAAAACACAGCGGAACGTCTGAACCTTGTCCAGAAATACAAGGTATGAAATTAATTCAAGGAACATAGCTCTGATATCCCGTGTCATGACTCATGACTGTTTCCACCAAATTCTTTTTGCTGCTTCCAATGAATTTTCTGTGCCTCGGAAAAGATCCATACAATGTTAAATCTACCTTCCCTTCTTTAAATCCACCCTTCAGCTTTCCTTTTTCATAAATCTGGTGTCTACCCACCCCTTCATTCAGTCTGCCCTGCTGTCTTGCCTTCCCTAATTCTGCCCTCCAGCCTTCCCTACTTTATATCTTTCCTCTAACCGTTCCTTCAGTCTTGCACAGTTGTACCTGCTCCTCTCTTGACTTGAAATAGCTTCTCACAATGTAGATTAGAAGCTGCAGCGAGTCAGATAGAGACGCCTCATTTCCTGGTTGGAGGACTTCCAGTATCATCTAGCTCCTTGTGCATCAACTTGATTGTCCCTAGCCCACCCCTTGCAAACATAAAGGCTTAGTATAACATATGGGCATTACCTACAGCAAATATAGTTTGCCTAGGTACGTCCCCTCCTCCAGTCTGACATTCACCAATTAGGACATTTTAATATATAAATACCTCCTCCAAAGAGCAAACCCTCTGCTTGAATCAGGGCTGAGGACTGTGGAATGCAGTACACCCTATGTTATGCAGAAGTGAATGTGGGGGATGTTCTGCAGTCCTAACACACTTTTTTTCCTTGGATGTTGCTCCCCAGATATAGTAGAGTGAGTGACCGTTGTCACCTTGGAAGATGAAGCGGCAGGATTGCCGGGTAGAAAAAAAGGAATAAAAAACCTGGAAAGCCGGGTTAGAACACACTGATCTTTCTTTGATGTAAAAAAAAATCCTGAGCATAAAGGGTAATCTAAATTTCACGAGAAAACTCTAGCACATTGGTAGATCATTTTCTTGTGAGATTGGAAAACTCAACTTCCCTCATATTTGCCCAGCTTGAGAACAATGTCACCTTTACATTTTTTTATTGAGCCATATTATACCTATCAATGACAGGTATAATAGGCATTGGACAATGGGGATTCCAGAAGATGACAGTCAATGACAGGTGTAGTAATGCTGAATAGGAACTTGGATTGTTTAAATCAGTGTTTCTCAACCAGTGTTCCATGGATCCCTAGGGTTTCTCCAAAAGTTGCCACGGGTTGCTTCAGCAATGAGTTTGTCCCTCTCAGGCCAGTTTAAGTGACACCAATGATCTTTTGGCTATCTGTAAGGGTGACATTCTTCCCACTGGCCAGCAATGGAAGAGGCATTCTTCCCATTGACCACTACGCTAATGTACCATGAGCTGTGGCTATAGTATTATTGCCTGGGTTCCCTGAAGACTCCCTGAATTCCTATTCAAGGACAGAATAGCTCCAATCAGAACTATTGGACCAATTCTATCCAGTAATAGATAAGAGGAAGGATAAGACCCACAAGCATGCCTACTTATTACCCCCAGCAGAGAACCATCAGGTCTTCTGTCTATCAGATACGGCTCTGCTGTATACCAGGGTTATGTAAATCTCAGAACTGGATGCACAGAAATAAAAATTTGTCATTCAAAACAGCACTCTTCTATGTATTCATTTGGTGTAATTAGCTCTTTGTCTTGAGATCATCTACATTAATCAGCATTATAGGTGACAATATGGTTTACCAATTGACTCCAGTTATCTGCCATAAATAAGGTTACTCTTCCTGATTATGTACACATCTCTTGTAACAACCCAACCTAGCAAGATACAACACTGAACCTCAATACCTATTGACTGCCCAAGGTAAACCAATCCCAAAGACCTCAGTTTGGAGGTGGCATAGCCCACAGTTTGTGAACCCCACTCTCAGAAGATATGTTGGACATTCTCCCATATTACTAAGTACCTAACTATGTCTTGCTAATGGCTCAAACAATCATCCACCATTCCATGTTACCTGCTTGTATTCAACCCAAGATCCCACACCAAGCTTTCTGCTAAGGAAACCGCAGAATATTTGCACATAAATCCATCTATCCAGCTACATCTGCAATATTTAGATTCTTATGTCCTATATCTATGAGCAATCAGTATTAAAGTTATTACAATATGTTTTTTCAGCACTGAGCATAAAAGCCATATACATATACAATGGACTATAGCTACGGGGACTTTAGCGGGTTAATATTTTAAAGGAATGTTACTGTGATGATGTCTCCATGCAGCTAGTGTGAGCTGTGATTTGTCCTTTGAGCCATAATTATTATTGTATCTCCATTCTGCCACCAGAAACATGTCTTATGTATGACCTTTCTCTTTCTTAATTAATTGCATGCATGCTGTGATAATCTACAACCACCAAGGTCCTTCTGGCAGAAAAATTCTACTGACTGTATATCTTCTGTATCCAATAATCACAAAGCCCTTCATAGGGGCTTATAGGGCCATTAGCAATATCCAAGTGCTGTAAAACATGTATATGTTTCTGTATATACCAGCATACATGTGCAGGTTAAGCACATTTCTGCTTATGAATCATACCCTGCAGAAAGAGAAGAAAGAATGCAAATTCATGAAGAATATGCTATTAGATAAGTGCTGCAAAGAATCTTATTATTAAGGAATATGAATTATAAAACCGTTTGTTTACAAGCAGCTCTCCAAAACTGCTCCTTTTTCTAGTTGAACTTGTATTGCACTTGTCAAAACTGGATATCCCTTGCATCAACATACTCCTACTTTGCATCTCTAAGCATATTTTCATTGTCTCACATTTCAGATGAAACCCGACAAAACAGATAATGTATGCCGAAGCACTTCTCTAAGTGCTCGTAATACTGGAATGGTCAACATGTGTATTATAAATTTTTGATTGCTTTCAGTTATAACTTTTCATTTCTGCTGGCCTTTTCATGCATTTCTGCTGGCCTTATTGAAAGTGATTCTGTAAATAGGGCTCACTTCATTTCCCATGCATGTAGCAATGTCCCAGACAATTTATGTATTACGATGATGATGTGTTGTGTACACACTATACGTCTTGCATGTAGCATGTTGACAATAGGAGCTACCTCTCTGATTTAGGAGTCAGCAATACCACCGTGCCAACCTTGTACTGTTAAGAGTAGCAAAATGAATTCAATGCACTGACGATGAAAGAAACTAAAAAGTTCAAAAAAAGGGGTCTTAAAGACCACAGTGTAGCCATGATACTTGATATTCACAAAAAAAGAACAACCAGTGTGACATTACAATAGAACTGTAATACAGCGCAGGTTATTATTGTGGGCCCATGAGCAAAGCAGTTGAGCGTCTTGTCTCCCAATGCGTTTCGCCCGTATGGGCTTCTTCAGTGGAGTTTTTAAAGGAGACACATCAAACCTGGAATGGTTTTCTTCAAAGCGATTTGTTAGCAAATCCTGGACCAGATCCATTCCAGATTTTCTGGATGACCCACCTTCACTGATGAAAGTGTATCCTCTCCAGCCTTGGAAAGCTTTAATAAATAAGGCCAATCATGTGAACACTCATATGGACAATACTACGGATATCAGGGATCTCCATGGATATCCAAATATACGTCCACTTAGGATGCTACTATTTCAGTGTACTTTGCAAATGAACTGGATTCACAGTACGGATTCTAGGAGGACTTTGCTCTTGGTTGGGGGTTGAAGCAGGGTTTAAATACCCTTGCTGTTCTAGCCCATTATTGATGTTTGTAGTATTAAATGGAGGATTGTTCCATGTAAGCTGCCTGGTTAATATAAAAAGTTAATTTTCAAATTGCACTGAAATACTAGCATCTCAAGCAGACATTCTTATGTTTAGATACTCATAGAGAACCCCAATATGGACTTAATCTATAGTATTGCTCCTATTTTTAGGTTGATTACAAAGACTAACTATAATGATTATGGTGCATTCGTAGTGTGAGTAAAGAAGGTTCTGTAAATGTAGAATGCTGGTTGGTTCCATTATGAAGAAGAGCTTGCATAGTGAAGAGTAGGTAGGGAATATGCAAGACATTGGGGGATTGTAATATTTTGAGAAAATATTCTCAGTGAGAAAAGGCTTTAGGTATGTGTATTTGCCACTGAAGAACCTTTTTTATTTGACATTCGGAATAGGTAGTGGATTGGGCTTTTCCCCATAGTTTCATGCCTGGAAGTTTCCAAACCTATGGGTTTGGAATTAGCATATGGTAGATGGATAGATATATTTGGGTACTTACTTATTATACTGGAGTTGGAACCATGGTTCTAGTAAAATTTCCATGAGTGTGTGTAAATAAAGGATAGCAGTGGGTTTTTCTTCCTGTGCCCATAGTTTTTTTTTTAGATATGGAGTTTACCTGAGCTTAACCTGATTCAATACGGTAGCTGCATAAGAATGCCTCTTCCATATTGAGGGCTTCTTTTTTTGGTGTTTAGGTGAGGGTGGATTGGATTTCCTGATTCTAGGTTTCTTTTTGCTCCATACATATGGGTTAAGAATGATTTTTGCGTTAGTTCAGGGTTAGTTGGTTATTACTGACTAAGGGTTAGTCTGCAAATGCCAATGATGATGCTGTTGCCACTGGTAAAATATTTTTACACTAGGTTGATAATGACACTCTATTTGTGCAGGATTTCTTGTATTTTCTATCTCTGGGGATTAAAGAGTCATGGTCTGACCTTAAAATGAGATAATTAGTTTTGATCAATATATCCACGTTAGGAATGCATACACTGGTAAGGCTAGGATGAGTACCCTGGGCTGCTCATGTGTCACTTATCATTGGTGTCACTTAAACTGACCTGAGAGGCACAAACGGCTCATTGCTTAAGGAACCCCTAGCAACCTCTGAAATAACCCTAGGATTCCAATCGACCCTGGTTGAGAAACACTGCTCTGAACAGTTGAACAGTAGAAGTGTATCTGAAATCAGTGCCCTAGGTAGTTCAAGATGTGTAAATAAGACAAGAACAAATAATGTTTTATGTAAAGTAGTGGAGTCTAGCCATCAACTAATGCAGAACTTTTATGACTTGTGTTTTTAATGGTTAATCGGTCTAGGTGTCTGGTGCCATGTTAGCCATGAACTTATGTAGAGCGTTTATTGACTGACTTATGTTACTGAAGATGCAATGTAATGGGACCTGTTCCATCATCAAGCTCTTTCCTGGAGTTCAGCACCCTGGACAGTTCCCTAAGAGGATCTGGGATCAGGACCCTGGACAATCTGATGTATAAGAAATATAACTAAGATAGGATTAATTATTAGTTTTTTTTCTGAAGCTATTCTTGAGATCAGCACCATGAACAGTTCATATAACACTATAACTGTATGGGTTAGGAGAGACAAATTACAAGAAAGAAAGAATTTTTTTTATTGTTATTAGGCAATTACATAATGATGCTGCCTTGTTTACAGTAGATTTTGGACAATGGTATTGCATACAGAAAGAAGTAAATCATACGAGATGAATGAATGTGAATTAGGGCCAAGAGAATAAAAAGAGGGAAAAGGATCAGGGCAGTCACATATTACAGGTGTAGTCAAGATCTAGTAAGGTTAAACAGTAAGAGAGCTAGAGGAACGTTGTAGTTAAAGGATTGGAAGCTGGAACACTCAAGGTCACAACTTTGCAAATGTGGGGGATATGGTGTCACTGGAAAAGCAAAATATTCTGAAGAAACGTGGAGTAGCAGGAAACAGCAGCAGGGAGGCTTGGTATATGTGTGCAATGTATTGCTCGAACAAAGTGCTGCTACATTTTTAGGCCCCCTAATTATTCAAAAGAGACGCCTACTGATTGGCCATAATGCTGGCACTCTGGGCAAAGGGGGAAACTGGTGCCGAGTCGGCGGTAATGTAATTGTGAGAAACATTATATGTACCGTGTTATATACCTGACCTCATAAAGCTGAGAAGACACTTGCTATGGCATTAATGATCATTGCAACAATATACCGGTGAGGACAAAAGGGTCAATTTTTTCCATCGAATGCACAAGTGGGAATGGAACCTTACATCAGTACACATAGATACCTTGATTACTTACTATTGCCATGTTAAAAATCAATAAAGCCTTCAAGGTCTGAAGACTAGAAACATGAAACTGTTCTCTGGGGAATGAGCTGGAGAAAATAGCCACATCTGTTTAGATTTTAGTCTCAGGACTACGATGAAAAATCAAAGAGTCATATACAAAGAAATACAGACAATGCAACAGAAGAGTACAAAACATGTTCATATGCTTGAGGGCTAAAGGTTTTATATTTTAGGTGTTCACTTTACTGTTTATGGTACAATAAGATGTTCTTCTACTGAGTTTCAGATTTCGTCCTACCGCTGATCAAATCAATTCTTCAACGTCATTGGGAAAAATAAGGACCAGAGCGTTTGTTCAGCTGCTATTAATGTTCACTTCTAAATCAAATCCCAAGGTGGCCTTGGGAAAGTAGGCAGCTAAGCAATACCACAGGTAAAAAGTATAAATGAATATATTGTTCTGCAGATAGAGTTAGATTGGGAAATTATAAAATAGTTAATGAAAAAAAGGGCAAAATAAACACGTCTTGAAAATAATCACAGCTGGAGGTTGATTGTTTTTTATAGAAATTATCAGGTTACTTTAACTTAGATCAAATTCCAATCACTAGAATCTTATTTAAGTTTTAAAATGAAAATAATGGTAATCTTTCTAAATGTGCAGTGCTAAAAAATAACACCTATGATCTTGCCCCTGGTGGAGACTACATGCAGCTGTGCCAACACACCTTGCAAGGACGTGGTCCATCATGATAGTCCCTATCACGTAGCCAATCCTAAACCAATAAAACTGGAGTGAATTAATGTAGATAGGAAGTAACTAAAACGCAGAAGATAAAGGTGCAGGAGATTAGCAAAATCCATATAATTCAATTATGATCTGAACCTGCATTAAATAATCAAATTGGGAAATAACTAGAATTTTCAATGGGACACCATCATTACAGGCAGATCTGGCATATCCAGACGTCACAACCATGTTTTTTGGCTAGGATACCATTAAAAAGCAACTATATTACTCCTTTCGTCCATGGGCTTATTCTTCTTTTTTGAGACGGGTACCCCAAAACCAATATTCTTTAGTGCTCCAATGTGTACAATGCAATCACCTTGGCCAATAGCCAATAACCCAAATGTAGGGGAGAGCACAAGCTGAGGATCAACCAAGCTGAGGATCAACCAAACCAAAAGGAGCTTTTTATGATACCCTAGACCATTGGTTCCCAAGCTTGTCCCCTGTTTGCAGATAATCTAGCAATCTGATTTAACTACCTGCATGGTTTTCTACAAAAAAATAATTATAGGTGGCACTTGTGGACTGGTTTAGGAATCTCTGCCCTAGATGAAAATAAGCAGATGATGGGTTAGTGGAGTCTCTGAGGTCCAGTCCTTAGCAGGGCTCGAACTTCAATTATCAGACCCTGCACTGGGTCCCATCCTAAAGGGATTGTTTAATGTTACCCTCTTAGCAGCATCCTCCAGGTGTTGCAATTTTGGTGGACACTCCGAGACTTTAGAATATCATTGACTGAATTAGTCAGAAGAGGTACTGCTAATTGTGTTCTCCATGAATTCTGATCCTTGGTGTACTCCAGTTTGATTTAATGGCTTGATACAAAAATTAGACATTATTCTGGAATTTCTGTATATTCTATGTAATGAAAAGGTGACAACCCCAGAACACAACTGGCTCACCCGCGAATAGGAAGTTCTTTAAGGACTTTAATGATGGTTCACCTGGTATTAACTTAAAAAGAAGCACAGTCTTAGAATATTGACTTCGGAAACTTTATGAGGTTTATATGAGATTTTAGTAATTGAGTTTACATATACATCAATATGAATACTCAAATAAATAGCAGATGGGTTATACAGGAAATTAAAGTAATGATGAATAAATAAAATGTAAAGCTATACAAATATTTAGACAGCAATAGCATACTTTGTGGTATTATAATAACATCAACTTGGGTAGAAATGACTCATGAGGATTCATGGTAAAACTAAATTGGTAAAAAAAAAGAACAAATCAGTCCGCTAGATGAGAGAATGAGAGATAGAAATATTTCTGTTTAAAGAAGATATTCGACCAAAATCTTTATAATCCTTACTATGGAAGTGTCCCATTGAATGGCTTTGAAGGCCATCGATCCAATGACATTTGATGTAAAAAAGATAAGATGTAGAATGTTATTGTTGTACCCGTGAGTAATGCTTTTATGCAAACAAAAAATTTGTATGCAGCAGATCAGCCCTGACTAATCTGTCCGGAAACTACGAGAACATATTATTTCATTCATTGTTTATGCAATTTACAATTTAATGTATTTGATGGATGCACAAAGCACACGCGTACATTAAAGTACACGCAAAACACGCCACATGTTGGGTCCTAAAGTAAACCTTTATCTAGGCCATAAAAATTCAAATATATGCAATATTGACAAAGAGTCAATATAGTTAGCCATAAACAATGCAGTAATTTTATATTGATATAAAATACATAAAAAACGAGACTTTTTAGGCATCCAATCACCCAACAATATACTTACGCCTAAAATGCAAGCAAACTTTATTAGGTATTATCATAAAGCCATACAAATAAAAACATCAATGTAAAAGAATTTTAATTATAATAATCGGTTTCAAGTTATACAAATGTGACGCGTTTTGCTGGCTCTTGGTCCATACAATGAGTAGCGAACAATCAAATAAACAAACCATGTATCTCATGTAATATTGTATATATGTCCACATTTACCTATTGTCCAAAATAATTTGGATTGGTTAGATGATCAATAAGTGTAAAAGTTCGATCAAAAATGGATCAAAACAATTCTATTTCGCCTGAAAATTGATTTGGGCAATATTTTATTTTTGTTGTCAATTTTTAAACATGATCTTAAAATCAACTGTAACTTTTATTACTGACATGGATGCCCCAATGAATACTTGTAGACAAGTCACTAGAATTCATTTACATTGAATGTAATACTGAAATGTCAGTGAGAAATAATATCAAAGGAAAGCTGCATAGTGTATGCTGAACTTCAGCTTAAAAACAACCCACACTCACCTCTGTAGCTGCAAGCACTGTGGACAATTGCATGCTAAAAGTTATCCAAGTCACAAAGACTGGGACGAAAGGAATTTAGGTTATTTACTTACCAAGGTGAACAATGATTTTGCAAGGGATAGTTCACTTAGCTTAGCGAATGTGGTGTTAGTTCACTTTGGAAAGAACACCAAATCATGTGGAAGGAATTCTAGAATAACAGAATTTTACCTTGCACATGACTGGATGATTGAAATCTGAGCGGGACTAAGTTCAATGTAATTTCCCTTGTAAGCGGATAAATCATCATTAACAGCCTACATTCCTACATTAATAAATCAACCACAATGGGCCTGAGTTATTAAAGCTCTCAAGACTGCAGAAGATAGACTATCATGGGAGAACCTGGGTGATCTAGCACACCTGGAATGGATCTGGTCCTGGGCGGAAAACATTTGCCAACCAGGTTTGCTGGAACATTCAGTTTTCCCCATGATGATTTATCTTCTCCAGTCTTTAGGAGCTTTAATAAATCAGACTCAATATGTCAGGCAGTTCCTCTACCCCTGCTTTCTGCACCAGCAGTGAATGTATGGCTCAACTCCTCTTCCAACTTTGACTGACCACCCAGCTTCACTTCTCAGTGGTCACTAAAAAGCTTCCCCTTACAGCAGTTATGCATCAGCTCAGCTCCCCCTCCTTTTGTCTCCCGGCAGTAACACAGTAGCTCAGCTCACAACCGCCTCACCTCTCTCAGAAATGAATTGTCAACTAGGCTCCCTATGCCCCCTCTCCTAGCTGTGACTCAGCAGCTCAGCTCACCCCTACACACTTTTTCAGCTGCAAATCAGCAGCTCAACCCTCCAAGCATTTATTTGGCAACCTAGTTACCCCTGATTCTTTTTATTAACAGTGACTCAGGAACTCAGCTCACCCTTCAGTCTCTCAGAAATGACTCAAAAGCTTAGTGTGCCCTATTTTCTTCTCTCAATAGTGACTCTGTACCTTGCCTACCCTTGTAGATGTAGTCAGCAGCTCAGCTGACACTACTTCCCTCCCAACAGGGACTCAGCAGCTCAGCTCACCCCCTCACTCTCCCAAAAATGACTTACAAGATCATCTCCCTTTGCTTCCTCCGCCCAACAGTAACCCAGTAGCCTATCTCTCCTTGCTTACCCTTACAGATGTATTCAGCAGCTCAGCTACCCCTACTTTCCTTGCCCCTCAACAGCTCAGCTCACCCTTTCTTATGGCAATCTTTAATGAAAGCAAAGCAGGGTGAGTTGAGCTCCTGAGACAGCAATCTTGAAAGACCTCAGCACTTCCAATTTTAAATTTAGAATCTGCTTTTTCATGCCATAAATTATGCTTTTAGTGTGACTCTTTTTATTTTTCGTGTCAACCTATTTACTGTCTCAGCACTTAAACTGCAACTACGTGTCACTCAAGTGATTGAATACAAAAATAAAAATCAGTTTAATCTGAGGCGGGTTGATTTTATTCATATAGAATTAAAAAGGAAGGAAATTATGATTAAAGAATCGCATCCTTGAGTTATATAGTGTTTACTCATTGCTTTTTTACAATTTTAGCTGAACTTTCTTTCCTTGTGGTTTTTAGTTTGAAAGTAAAACGCAGGGGAAATTTGGCGGTGACACAAGTAGCTTTCCATGACACAAGTGTCCAGCGTTTCCTTTTGAAGTTGTTAACTAAATTTGAAAGGCTGATTAAATCCGGCTACTAACCACGGGGGGATGATTGGAAGACAAATACTGAATTATGGCACCTGGCATTCGTTTCCGTAGGTCATGTCTCCCCGCATTAGACAACAGACCAGACATTGGAGATTGACGCCCTCTTAAGATGACATTACCAAGATATACAAGTCATAAATAACATATGATTTCTGAAATATCACTCTTGGAGCAATATCAACTGCTCTGGAAAGCTTCTCCTTTCTTCCTCGCCTGTAGGAGAAATCTTTCAACAAACATCCAGGAACGCAGCAACATGCTAGTTTATTGGATGTAAAAATCATCAGAGTGAATTTATTTTGAACAAAAGTGCTCTTTACAACTTTCCAAGTTCAGAGTCATTGGGCGATAAAACAACTATTTCTTTTTTTTCTGTGTTGTTCAGCACAGAAGCCCAGAGGGGACGACATAAATTAGGTGCTTTGGTAAGTTTTAAGAAAAGATATTACAACATTTAATGACATGGAGCAGATACTGACACGGTACAAGAAACTTTCCTGACGCCTGATTGTCCTGCCGATCGTCTGGCGGTCTCCTACAGATTGCCAATGGAGTAAAAACAGGGGTTGCAGAGGTCTCGATCAAGACTGGGCCTCTTACTTTAAAGGGTCTTCTTCCGGACCACTCTCTAGCTACTCATTGTTGTATTCATATCTCGAAGAGGAAATCTGCTACCATTGGCTTCTTTTCCATTCAATAGGGCGCTCCTAAAGAGAAAGTGAGGCTCTGGGGTAAAGAGAGAATCCTAATGTGAAAGTAGGACTCTGATGTGCAGGACGAGACTTTGAAGGGAACAGGGTACCATGATGTGAATAGGGTTTCTGACGTAAAGGAGTAAGATGGGAAGTCTGTTTTAAAGGGGGATCCCTAATGTGAAAAGGAGAAATGATACGGGGTGTCTAGATTTGCAGAACTTTCAATGTCAAGTGGAACAACTCAGAAATGATGTGAAGGAGCTTTTCCTAAATTTTATAAGCCTTGCAATAAATTAGGACTGGGGTCCATAGATCTCTAGCTAGAAGACCACCAGTTGCAGTGTAGAGTTACCACCAAATGGGGACACAAGTCTAAATTCTACATTGAGTCCAATAGGTCTGTAGCTATGCCAATTATTTGAAATTGGTTGTCCTTCTTCATTGAGAAGTCACTAGTAGAATTAATGCCTGCTTAACAAATACTGACCATCAGTCTTCACAGTGCTTAAGCACCCCTGGCCCCTTCTTTTACTCCCCTCCATGTACCACACTTTCTTTGCACCAAGGCTATGGTGAGATTCAGAATTTCAGTGATATTTTGACAATTTGCAAACTTTTCTACTGCCAACCTAAGGGTCTTTTTGCCTTGCCAGGCCCAAACATTGAGAATTATCACATACCACCCAACTTCCTGAGTTCCCAAGGCTGAGTAATTTCTTGCTATCATTATTACAATTATAAATTGAGGGTTTTTACACTAAATATGCATTATGCCTGCTTCTGTAGTTATCTTGCCACCCTAGGGCTCATGCCACCAGGCAATAAATACATACAGCCTTTCTGAGTAGGACACATTTCAGGAAAAAGTGGAAGCCAAAGCTTCCATCCCCACAACTAATGGAAATATGTTCCCATTAAAGTCTTCAAGGGCGACTAGGATCTTTTGATGCTTTTTCCTTTGATTTTCCCAAATCTACCAGTGTTTCAATTTTTTACCCAATCATCTTGTCAGGTGGAACTGCCAGGAGCTTCTCAAACCATTCTGTATAATTTGACATCATGTTATTCTCTGTAATTCATACTTTTTTAGAGCTTGGTTGAGATTAAGGAGTTCAGAATTTTAGAGGCTTTTAAGTTTGTAAAAAAAGTTTGGCTAAAGCACAACTTATTGAACTTCTCAGATATGTCCTTGTCCACTGGGGCGCATGTCAGCTCATTGAAGAGTTAAAGACTTTGCCACAATTTCAAAGCCCTATTTAATGATTATCCATTGCCCATTCTGACTGCCCTAACTTTGAGTGGCACAAATTTAAAAACATATACAGAATACATAGTTAAGCATTTGGGCTTAGCAGGAGGCCTTGATGTGGCAAAATAACCACAGCAGTAGGCAAGTGCGTGCTAATGCTAGTGAAAGCCTTCATCACATTTTTTTATATTTTATCCATAGTTATATTTTAACAATGACAGTTACAGACTGATAGGCAGTGAAGGGCATCAGCAGTGATGGACAAAGTTTGATGGACACAAACCCATAGGCATTGACGCGCTTAAGTGGAAAGGACGCAGACTGATGGACATACTTGGATTTGGTGGGCGATTGCTTAGTGTATTCATAGAACAAAACATCATTCTACAGCTGAGATGTTCTGTAGATAAAACTGAAATGTGGAAGACAGAATCACATTGACTGGAAGGACAAGAGATAACCACAAGTGGGAGAGATTCAGCAATACCTGATCTACTATATCCAGTGACAGCACTTAGCACAGAATAGCTGATTATGTCTTTACTGCCTTTTGTATAAGAACTGTGCTTATGTGGTTGAAACAGAGAAGCTGTTACCGAAAAGTGATATTTGCTGTAACATCAACTCCAGCAACAAAAACTGATTATCGTACATTCCAGGTGGTCTAATCTGACTTAGTTTAAAGGTCATAGAAAGTAGTGGATTTAGGATAATCACATGCTTAGACCTGCTTGGCTTAGTCCACAGACCCTTAAACTGGAATTGTCTTGAGAAAGTTATGCTTTAAATGTATTATTAAGGTAGAGGTAAATAATAGCAAAGGGCAAATGGCTGTTTGCAATAGCCTTGCATCTGATGGTTTGATCATTACTGACTTACCAAGCATTCTTGCTCACCGTGTTCTTTGATCGTAGAAGAAGCAGGAGAAGCACAGGTTCTCTTAAGCTAAGGCAGTGAAATTTTTGTACTGCAGGTTCCAGCAAGGAGAGCAATCCTTCAGCAAACATGACTGCAAATTCCATCAGGGATTTGGGGTCAGATCATAAAAATGGAGGGGAAATGGGTGTTTGCAATGGCCTTGCATCTGATTACTAACGTACCAAGCATTTTAGAATCTGTGGCCATTTTGATAGAGGTGCAGGCCTTTGCTTTTCCATGTCAGCACTTCTTTCATGATGGAGTCATGATTAGGAAGCAGCAGGTGAAGAGGGGGCATCACAGATCCTCCACAGAACCCAGGCAGTGAAATTCTTGCACTTCGGGTCCACAGGCACACTCCAGCAAGGAAAGCAGTGAGCAACAGAATAGTAGCAGATAATAAAGAAAGAAACAAAAAGAGGGTTTTTTTTATGGCTTTATTACTTTCAAGGCAAATTACAAAACAGGTACAAATAAAACATTGTTGAATTCAGCATACATGGACCCCCGTTTTAGTTACCCTATTGCATTATTGACATGCTTTTTAAATAAGGAGGGGGGGTGACAATAAAAAAAGCATTTTTAGTTTTTGTATAAACAAAGTCAATATAGGTAGTGACCCTGTTCTGGTTAATCCACAAGATTGGTTACGTGCAACCCAACGCATTTCACCATATTGGCTTCTTCAGAGAGGCTTGAGACATATAACAGATAAAAGGTTACAGGAAGCCGGTCATGTTCGGAGATTAAACTCAGGGATGAATATATCCACCGAGTAAACCAGTCCTATAGAGAAGGGAATGCCCTCGGTAAGGAATACATTTTCAAGGGTATAGGAAAGGATCTTACCAATTGTAGTTTGTGTTGCTGCATCCCTGGATTAGGTTTAGGCATACTATTGCATGAATTTTCTGCAATAGTTCCAGTCAGGGGGATACTTAGGATGGTAGGATACATATTTGTGCAATGTATGCCGGGTTGTCCAAATACATTTGGCCCTGGGGAAATCTCAGTTAAAGGGAGGGGAATTCCCTCTATTCAGCCAGTACCAATGTGCTGTATGATAGAAGTAAATGATCGGTTATGCACAATAACAATAGGAGGGGGAAGACCGGTAAATCTACGGAGAATGCAGACCCAGGAATATTATCAGGGAGTTTTCTCTAGTGAAGTCCCATGAGATGTGGGAAGTTAGAAAGTGACTTAGCCCCTTTGTATTCCACTTACAAAATATAATTGTGGTTGGGCGGATACTTTCAAATACAGAATTGTTGGAAGAATGCACCGTGACATGAACATGGTTTTCATTTAGACTTCTATTTTAAGATAAAGACAAAGTTTTTGGGTTACCAGAGATGATTTTTTAACCAGGTATCTAATGGTCATCAGAAGTGGAATAGCCGAGTGGAGTATGAGTAGTCATCAAACTGTTGGGTGTTCATTATACCTAGGTTCATCTACAAATCTTCTGGTTGCTTTTGGCCCATTCTGCCAGGGCATAGGTGCCGTTGCTACCCTTTTCTGTGCCATTGTGTGATGTATTTATTTTCTGATACTGTACTTGAATTGTCCCATAGTCATTTAAAAACGTACCAGACTTTGCATTAATTCATAGATGTGATTCGCTATAGTTCCATTCTTAGACTGCCTTTGTTACTGACCTGATGTGTTACTGTTCCTGAACTCCATATGCTTGAATCCTATTTTGACCTTCCATTCTATCCCTGTTCCATGCTTTAGCCTTTATTTGATTTGAGTGTTTGTGGATCTACCCTCTGACTTCCACTCCAAACTATAATTCTCTCTGATCTCTCCACATTTATACCCAGTCGGGTCTACCCAGTTTGTATCATAAGTGTATAGATGGCCTTGGACAGGTTGCCATCCTTTTGCTCTTAATAGACGTCTGTCTTATTATGGGTACCCTGTCCCAGCTCCATAATCCACCACCATAACTTAATGTGGACACTAAGATTTGGACTATGTTCCAGAACATTGGACAGTGTTCCAAAAACGTGTCCCCTACAGGTACACCCATGTACTGACCCAAGAAGCTTACTTTTATTTCAAAGCTCCACCCATTTGAGCGTTGCATAGAAATCTTCAAACAAAGATTGCCGAGCACTTAGAGAAGACAGCCCACGTTGCCACACACACAATGTAAAGCACTGAATAAAAGCTAGTACAGTTTACGTCTTTTGGTGCATTTATCCTTTTAAAAATAACTCAGTGGGAATTATTGTATCTAGGCCTACGATGATTATTAAATAGAGGAGGAGAATGGAAACAGCAACTGAAAATGCAAAAAGTACGGAATGCTAAATAACATTTTTCTTTGTATAAATTATGAAAGCAGTGGGAGAGATGCAATTTTAATAAACCATATAAAAAATGAATTTTTTTTGCCATTTTCATACTTTATAATACAGAAATGTAATAATAAGTCGGTTTTGTTGAAAGTTACTGGGTATATCATGTACTCGAAATGCACTCGGTTTGTGAAATTGTCCCCAAAACCCCTATTCATAATGATTCCAAAATAGGGTAAAGACAATCTTTCTGCTATGTTTGTCCTTCTAAGATGAATATGGTGTAGATAGTTTCTTAATTTTTATTTATAAAAAAAAGTCTTTTATCTTATGGTAAAATAAAACAATAAAAAAATAACTCAAGCTCCTTTAATTTGTAGCTGTTCCTCACAATACCTCTTTATTGTAAGAAGATGTCCTCATCCTTTCTGGTTGAATGACTCCCAGCAACACTCGACTTTGGAGCCTGAGGGCTTTATGAAGAAGGGGCATCATAGAATGTGGAGATATCATCACATTACGACCAATACCAACTTCAGTAAGGCTCACCCAGCCCAGGGAAGAGATAATGAAGATGCCATACTTTTCAGACCTTTTGAGAAGACCCAAAGTGTGGAGCCATGATCTTGAATACCTAAGATATTTCATGTATTCTTCTAAACTGTTATTATGGAGGTTTTTAGTCAAAAATTTCCAAAATGTATGAAGAATGTGTATTCCTACATGAACATCAGAGTGGTTTCTGGATTGCTTCCAGATCTGAGCAGTAATTTTTTTGCCTCTGGGTAGTAGTTTCCTGTTTTAGGACCATTCACTGCTGCTGTTTCCTTCCTCCTTTCCCTTCTGTTGGTAACCTTTAGTTGGTTGGCCGGTTAAGACCCTACCACGCCTTTAGTTTGTTATATAGATGTTTAGAATAGCAGAATATACAGTATTCCAGATTTTGTAAAGTGGTGCCTTTTGATACTCTTTTGTCATCCTGATATTGAATATTGAAGGTCCAGCATTGTCAGGTGACAGAGCCGACTCTTCAGCTTCACCCTTGTGACCTCTACTCTGGGCATTATTACTGTTACCAAACCAAATAGTACCCAATATCGCTTTAGGACTCGTCTTACTTGCTTGCCTAACCCTCTGTTTATCCTATACTGATCTTGGTCTACTTTATGACCCTTCTTTTCCTTGCGACCTGTTACTGTGCTGTGTGCCTATCATTGACCCAATTTGCCCTGTGGTTTGGATCATCTCCAGTTTCTTTAAGCCCCTTCCAGCCAATATGCATTTGCTGCAGTCCAGCATGGACTGTACTCTATTTTTTGGATTGGCTTTCTGGAAAAACAACAGTTGACTGTGTCTAAAAAATGTTTCCTCTCCACCAGGGCCACTTATGACAAGCTGACAAGGAGGAACATTTGATAGACCGCTGTCATATCATACCAAGAACTGCCCAAAGACCTTTATGATTGAATCACCAGCAGAAGATTAAAAAAATATTGAAAACAAATTTTTAAATTACAGTAATATGTTGAAGTTTATACTAGCTAATGGTGATCGGGATTAGATCCACAATAAAATTTTTAAGAGGTTTCAGAATTCAGAACACCACTCAATGCAAACAATGCTATGAATTTTACTCATTTTTTTTGTTTTCAAACCATGAATTAGTCCTGATTTATGTATCTTCATTCCAACTCTGTTTGGGGTTACCTAATGTTAGTGTGTTCAAGAATAAATGAAGTTACATTAAAAAACCTCAGAAATCCATCAACAGGGAGCAAAGGTCTCCGGGTTACACCTTGATGCATGGACGCAATTCCATTCCCCAAACCCAATTACAAAAGTCAATTTATAATTATTGTGCTGAATGATAATGTGATTATAAGGGTGAGTGATTCCAAATATTGTGGCTTCACCTTTGACCGTTATTTAGATTGTGCCATAATTTGGAGAGTAATATTTGCATTAGATGTGGCCAGTCAAGGACGTCTAGTGTATGAGGACACCGTGAAAATGTTTTTATTTTTTTATTGTAATTATACATTTGTTTTATTTCCATGATTTTCCTTTTCAGGAGTTTTACAAAGTTTCTACTAACTTGTTTCCTGGACTGAAAGAGATTTATCCTTAACTCCTGTCCTGTAGACACAAGTGGGAGGCTCCTTCTTAGACAAATGTGGCTGGAAGAAATGTCCTGATTGTAAGATTCCTCTTCAATTCCTGTTCCGATGTAAACTCGAAATTTTGATGAACTAAAGTAGTTGTTAAAGCAGAACTAGACTCTTTTTTTTAAGAACTTTGATAAGGCAGGTCCTTTTTTACAGAAGGGATGGACAATGTCCCTTCTGCAATAAAATATCCTTACCTGCCTAATTGCAATTTCCTAAATATACTGACCTGTCCACATTCCATCACGGGGCACCACCATCCTCTTTGTTGGGATAATTGGTCACCTTGATTGGCCAGGCTGGGATGACATCATTCTTGTGCAAATGCGTGGGAGTTCATTCAGTCCCAGCAGCCACAGAACAAGCAGCATGTCATCAGATGGGGCAGGTAAGTGTGCTTGATTGACAGCTTCTATCATTGCCATGCAGGGCACACTGGTCCTGACCACCTCCCAAGATGTTCTGATGAAAGAGAGAGAGAGAGACAGGTATACTGGCATCCTATGATTATTGACAGTTGAGGGGAGTGACCAGGGAAGTAAGCATTGTCTGTCCCTTTCTGCAAAAAAAGGGCCACCTGACTCCAGAGTTTGAAAGGGACTCTTAAGTTCTTTTAGGTTCCACTCCAAAAAAACAAAAAATATCTCCCAGCTGTCTACATAACCTGCAGTACCACCTAATTTGTTTGGTAAGTTTGCTTGATTGACAAGAATCCTTCTATCATTGCAATGCATGGCAGGGCACACTGGTCCTGCCCACTTCTGTGGCTGGTCCAAGTTGCCACTCAAGATGTTCTGATCAAAGAGAAGGAGATCCAGGTATCCTGGCATGCTATGAATGATGATAGTTGAGGGGATTGACCAGGCTGGTAAGCATGTTCTATTGGAGAAGGGACATTGCCTGTTCATTTTCTGTAATAAAGCCCTGCATTAATTCAGACTTTGAAAGTGGAGAGAGAGGGAGTAAAATCTAAAAGCAAGGAATAAAGGTATTGTGTTACTATTCAGTTAAATTGGATATCAGTATAGCCAATCGAATGTTTGGTTTTCCTTCCCTATCCAATCACAAGCTGGGGGTGGGAAGTGACCAGTTCTCTGTAGCTCTACTCAGGTAGAGAAGGCTCAGGTCACAGAACTGACTGTACTGATAACACACCAATTTAAGTATTTTAATAGTTTGCACAGCTTTAAGGGACCCGTTGTAGAAGTGTTGCAATCAGACCCCATTTGGAAGCAATGCTACAGGATGCCACTTTACCATTAGCACTTAAGACTTCCAAAATGAGACTCAGCAGCTTTAAAAAAGCCCCAAGCTCCTGAAGCTTTTTACTCTTGTTTACAAATTTAAACAATGCCTTGTAACAGGTAAATGGATTATTCTCAGCTCGTTCTTTTTCCACAGCCATGAAAATGTTAGGGTTTTATGTGCCTTGGAGAAGCGAACTTTCCATGTTCTGGTTAATCAACAACCTGTGAAATAAAAAATCCACTTTCAGAGAAAAGAAAAATGATTTTTGGATACTCCGAGGATCTGATCGCCTAATTTATGTATTTCAAGGTTTCCATGATGTTCCTGAAGCATAAAATATTTCTCTAGGTCTTTAGGAAATCCAGAACTATTTAACGGTAATGTGAGGGCTCGTAATGCGTTTTAACTCCTCGTGACTCCCATAAAGAGTCAGATCTTTATCATTTGCATATTTTCCTTTTGAATATGCCGGCTGATCCTTGCATGCAACAATTTCTCGAGATTCCCTCATTAGAGTTAATGTTTAATTAACTTTCATTAGCCCCTCAAACGCTCCAGGCCCACAGTGTGCTATGGAGCAATAAAAGAGATGGAAGCATTATGATATATAACGTTGAGGGTCGTGTTTACTAAGCGGCGCTAAACCATTACGGAAGTGAGCCATGTAAGCGAGCTGTTTGCCCTGTTCTGTAATTATGTTACTAAGCCTTATTAAACATTTATAAAATTACATTATTACACTGTTTTAGTCCCAGAAATAATCCCATTGGCATTATTAAGCAGGCTGTAGAAAGAGCAAGCTGGAATTATGCAAGTGTTTTGAATTTTTTTAAATGTAATATTTTATATTTTGCATTTGCAATAAAGTTTCAAACCTAAAACCTGAGAATGCAGATTGATCTTTTTTGGATAAGTGTGAAAAAGTCTGGAAGCCTTACCTCTACCATGAGTCTCCATATATTCCTATGGAGGGTCCACCAGAGGGCGCAGGGCAGAGCATTTCAATGCAATGCACCTTCCAATGGAGGGAACCAAAACCAATGGCATAACAAGTGTTTATAGACTTCTATCCTGGCACGCCTTTACTGCACTGTGTCATGTGGTTCAGTGGACCTGCTGTGCCACAAGGGGCAATAGCCGATTAAAATGAAGATTCTAGAGTGATGTAAATCCCTAGGAAGGATGGTTTGATCAAATAGTCAGCAGACTAATGGAGAGGGTTGGGACAGGTAAACTAATCCAGGTCCCAGAGAGATAGACACAGCAATACCCGACAACGGAAAGGGACAAAAGTCCAGAATAAGCAAAGACAAGCTACACGTGGAACTAATCCCTGCATCATATATTTCCTTCTTCTCTTCTTTGTTTAGATGTTTGGCCATCTTCATTGGCTGGGATGATGGCAGACGCTCAGGAATACATTCAGTCCCAGCAGCCACACGAGAAGCCAGGAAGTGGAAGCTTTGTGCAGCTCAGCTATTTTGACAGATGGACAGTAAGTAAGTTTGTTTTATTGCAGAATGGACATTTCTGTTCCTTTCTGCAATACGGCCCTGCCTGGTCGCTAATTTTTAAAGTGGAGTGAGTTTAAACAAACAAAGATAGAATTGGAAATGGAATGAACATGGTTAGGTTGAAAAAAGACATAAGTCCATCAAGTCCAACCACTACAGAAATAAACATATCCTAAATTTAAAACCCTATGGACATAGTTGATCCAGAGGAAGACAAAAAACCCTGGTACAATTTGCTGCAACAGGAATAAAATGAGACAATCGGATGTTCCCTGGATCAACAGTATCTGTTATCTTTACTTTAAATCCTTAATCCCCAGTTATATTCCGTGCTTCTAGAAATCATCCAGCTTTTTCCTAAAGCAATTTATAGAACTTGCTGAAACTTCTTCCTGAGGGAGCCGATTCCACATTTTCACAGACATTACTGTGAAGAATCCCTTCCTTACCTGGAGCCTACACTTCTTTTCCTGCAGACGCAAAGAGCGCCCCCTTGTGCTTTGTAATGATCTCAATGTGAATAATGGGGAAGAGAGTTCTCTATATGGATCATTTATATATTCATACAGGGTGATCATATCCCCCCTTATACGTCTCCTCCCAAGGGAGAATAGATTCAGTTCAGCTAATCTCTCCTCATAGCTGAGCTCCTCCATTCCTTTTATTAGTTTAGTTGCCCTTCTCTGCACTCTCTCCGAGAATAGATTCAGTTCAGCTAATCTCTCCTCATAGCTGAGCTCCTCCATTCCTTTTATTAGTTTAGTTGCCCTTCTCTGCACTCTCTCCAATTCTACAATGTCTTTTTTGTGAACTAGTGCCCTTTGCTTTGTACAGGAGCAGGAATATGTCTCGATATCTCTTAACAGACAAAATTGTTACTCAGGCAATACCTAAATGTCCAGCAGTCTACTTAGGTTTTCTTGATTATGGCGGGTGTGCAATGCAGAGACCAAGCAGATAGCAAAGTCTTAAAACTGATCCATATACAAATTTTTGATTGTTTTCCACTTTAACTGAATATCTGAGCCGCATACACATTCTGGGTCAGCTTTTTAGAAGGTATTAAAGAGGAACAAAACTTTAAAAATAAATGTCCTTCTGCAATAAAATAAACTTGCCTACTTGTTCAAAGTCTTCTCTGTAATATACACTGAACTGAGCATGTGTTGCTCAATGTACAAGGCAGCATAGCTGGCTTCCAGGAATGAATAGACTCTCATGTGCATGCATGGGAATAACGTCATTCCAGCCTGGCCAATAAAGATTCTTCAAGATCCCAAGATCCCAAACCCAGAAGAGGACTTGCTGAAGTTGTCGGCAATGGAGTGAGAAGAAGTAAGTTTAAAGGTTAGAATCAGACAGTTTACTATTTTTTTTTTTTTTTGCAGAAGGGGCATTGCTTCCCTGCTTGGATTTTTTTTATTTTAGTTCTACTTCGAAGGCCGAGAACCAACCAACAAGCAGTATTTTCAAAACCAGGTCAGCAGTGATAGCTCCTTTAAGGCACCCGCCTTGGTGCTAATTGGTTAATAGATCGGTATCAGCAGAGCCGGCTCTCCTGTGATTGGAAGATTTTTCTATGTTGTGCTTATTGGGGAATTGAAAATGAGTTAAAAAATTAAGAAATAAAAGACGAAAGCCAACAACCAATACAGACAGTTAAAACTGCCATAGCCAGTCAGCCAAACCGTGGTTAGACTTTTTGATCATTCGTTCATCTCTGCTCTCGATCGGCCCAGAAAACAAGCGGAATTTGTCTCTGCACATTCCTGGGAGACGGCCTTATCTCCACTGTCTTCTGTTTGCAATTAAAGCAAATTCATTTCCTGCTTTGTATAGATTTCTGTTATCTGGAAGAGGTGAAGTGAGTGTGCAGCACTGATATTCATTCCTGGTATTTTCGGGCCCTTGTAGACACTTAGAGAATTTGAGTGTTAACAACAATCCGGAGATTAGGAGCTCCATTATCATTATGAACCATTTACATATTTATTGAATAAGACAGGGAAATAATCATGTGCAATCAAAGTAAATTCCAGTTTTCTTTGGTTTCGAGTGGTCAGTCTTTTGTCAGTTTAGATAAACCTGTTATTGATCAGTCCAAAAGACAACACTTTGATCATTGTTCTTTAATAACATTGAAGTTTTCTTTGCTCTTATTTTACCCTTCAAGTGCACAAGGTCTGACTTATTAAATAATGAGACTAATAAACCTCACTTTTATTTATATATATGACCATTCTAATTCTTGTCCCCTTCAATATTTTCTCCATTAACAATTGAGCATTGATGCCGTCTTGTTTTCCATTGACACAAAGCGCGTTCCTTGAATCATTGATTTCAATTTAGTAAGAAGAAAAAAGTCCCAAGGTGCCAAATCTGGTGAATATGGAGGATGTTCCAGCGTAGCAATGTGTTTGTCGGTCACAGAAAGTGCTGTGTGAAAAGGAGCATTGTCCTGATGAAGAATGAAACCATTTCCCACATTTCTGCCGTCTTTTCCTGACTCTTTCTCTCAGCTTTGTCTTCCTTATAATAATGTTGGGTCACTGTTGTGCCTTCTGGAACACAAAACACGATGATCATGGCTGTGAATTTGGGCTTTTTTGATTCTTGGTGATGAAGATTTTTCGAGTGACTGTGGTTTTGTTTCAGGATCATACTGGAAGATCTGGGTTTCGGCACCATGTGATGGCTTTACAGAGGTTGGACTAAGTTGTCACCCTTCAAGTCCAAGTCGAGTCCTAAGTCACTGACACCAAGTCTTAAATCAAGTCTCAAGTCATCAAGAATTTTTCCAAGTCAAGTCACTTCATTTATCCCCATTTGTCCCCATATTGAAACAGAGCTCTGATCCTGTTCTTGAGCACAGGATCTCTTTCTAAGACCACGGCTTTCTCCTCTGACAGCTGAAGGGGGAAGGGAGGAAGGCAGTGAGTCTTCTGTAACACCCCCCTCCCCCTTCAGCTGTCAGAGGAGAAAGCTGTGAACTTAGAATGCAAGAAAGGTGGGGAGGAAGGCAGTGAGTTTTCTGTAAAACTGCCCTCTTCTCCGCATTGGCATTGAAAGGCAGTGTTACAGAAGCCTCACTACCTCCCCCCCCATCCCCTTCAGCTGTCAGCAGAGAAAACAAATCAGAAGTCGAGATGCAAGTCGTTCATTTAGGCGACTTAAGTCAGACTTGAGTCCAAGTCGTGAGACTCAAGTTCCAACCTCTGTGGCTTTATGAAAAAGGTTCTGGGTCCACCTCAAATTGCTACACAATGTCAGCGCAAATTTCTTTGTGGCACTCTTTTTGCTCTGATGTGAAATTTTTCTAAAAATATCAAACTAATTTCAGCACATGAGGGGAAACACAATGGCATTAAACAATGACTGACAACAAACTAAATGGCAGAGAGTGCCAGCGTTTGTCCTGCATGTTTGGAGAAGTTTACACATTCATGGCAAGACATCAGAATCATCTGCTTTGTGATAAAGATAGAAACACTTCTCCTTATTTCATAAACAGACCTCATATGTAACCCTCATATGTAATAAATATCTCTTATATTTTTGTCTTTTGGTTTGCCCTTTGCTCTTGCCTGTGATATCTCAAAGAGCCTATTCAGTCCTCCCCTTTCTTGCTTTGAACTACAAGTCAATTAGTTCCCAAAAATCAGATAAGAAATATTTGAGAGGTTGAGTAATTTACCAAACAACAGGCAGGGCTTACACCTTTCAGTCTACAACAACATAATGGGTTGCTGTAGTCCTAGCATACTTCTTGTCTTTTGATGACAATGATTCTGCTTCTAAGGTATAGTACAATGAGTGAGCATTGTCAGTATATGTTACTGGTAGGTTCACCAGTAAGGATGAGCAAAAATATCACGGCTGAATTCATAAATACAGCCGTGGGAATCCTCCTGTCAGTGAGCGATCCGCAGGCACTACAGGTCAGAATGAGGGCAAGCCTTCATTCTAACCTATAGTGCCGGGGATCTCTCAGTGAGAGGTGGATTCTCATGGCTCCATTGATGAATGCAGCCACGGTACTCCTCCTCTCAGTGTCCCGAGTCATGCGGCTTGCGTTTATGAATGAACATGGCCGTGGGAAAAATCAGAGGATTTTTCCCACACTGCATTTATTCATGAACAGCCATCGAGGCTCAAACTGTGTTCCTGGATAGAGAAACTCTATCCAGGAACACGTAGGACTGCAACAGCAATCAGAGGTTTGTCAGCTCCGCTCCCCTGATGGTCTTGCAGGTCCCAAAAATTCGGTCTCAGTGGCCGAATTTCCAAAGGCCGTTCTCGCCTACATGTTTGGTAAGCGAGAACGGCCCAGTTCCCTGGGAGACAGAATTTAAAAAATTAGCTCGCTCATCCCTATTTACCGGGAGAAGAGCCTGAAGAATAAATCCACTTTATCCAGGGATTGGTAAGCTGCAGTCTTTGTGTTACATTATTGTTTATTGGGCTTGGATAGCTTTTAAATATTGTTTTTCTATTGCAAGTCAGTCCACCTTTGCTTTGCTTAATCCACCCTAGTCATAATGACAGAGATAATGGATAGAAGAGCCCATGACCTGTGTCCACACTGAATACTGCCTGCTCTGTGTCATTGTGCGTCCTGTAATTGTAATGCTACTATATACAAACCTAGCAAAGTGGAATCAATACTAAACCAGTAATTGAATTACTGAGGAATTAATGAAACCAACTTGCTGTGGTTTTATTTGGATTTATTTATCCAGATGGTCAATTAACTTTCTCCTTGCTGGGTAAACTGGTATTCTGTAACTAATAACACTAAGCTGCCCGCCCTTTGGAACCCATCTCCTCTTTGTTTCCCCTGGTTTTATATTTGAGAACAATGTTACTAAGTATACCTTGTATCTAAAGGGCTTACAGGGCATGGCACATTGTTTTTACGGCACCAAATACCCAACACCAAGTGATAATATTTTAGCATTACAAAGGAATAAAAAAATTTGCCCCATGCCCCTGACTCCTAAACTTATCCTGAACCACTAAGATTTCATCCTGAATAATGTACAAATCCTCCTTGAATAAATAGCCAAGGGCTGACTTCTGCTTCCATTACTGTTTAATAATTTGGCCATGGGTCTTTTATCTAAGTATTTAAATACCATTCCACTAACCCATGGCATTAAAATATAGCACATAGAGCTTAGATCGGCACTTTTTGCTGATGATGTACATGTATTTACATCCAAGCTATTGCAGGGCTTAACATTAATTTTGCTAAACATGAAATTCTGCTGCTAACACAATCCTGTGCACAGCCATGTTTGCTACACACTAATTTCACTAAAATCCTTAGCTGATTGATCTTGTCAACTGACCATGGCTTGTTCCTGGTTACCTGCTGCTAGCCCAGCCTTTCTTCTGAGCACAACTTGTTTCTGCTCACTGGTTGCTAACCCAGCTTGTCTTCTGCTGACCGGAATTTTCCCTGACCTTTGCTTGTTCTTGCCTTCCTGCTGCTGACCATGTCTTTCTCCTGACGGTATTTTTCTGGGTTATCTGTTTTTAACTTGACTTTTCTCTTTACCATGGCTTGTTCCTGGTTACCGTCTTTTGTCTTGGCCTTTCTCCTGACCACAACTTATTTCTGCTCATTGTTTACTGACCCAGCTTGTCTTCTGACCAATGCTTGTTCCTGCTTTCATGTTGTTGACCCTGACTTTATCCTGATGATTACTTGTTCTAGGTTACTCGTTTCTAACTCTAATTGTCTTGTTACCATGGTTTGTTCTTGGTTACCTACTGTTGGCCCGGCCTTTCTCCTGACCACAACTCATTTCTGCTCACTGTTTGCTTACCCAGCTTGTTTTATTGCCATGGCTTGTTCCTGCTTGTACCTGTTGCTGACCCAGTGTGTCTCATTACCATGAATTGGTTCTGGTTATTTTTTGCTGACCTGGCTTGTTTCCTACTCATGATTTGTTACTAAATACCTTTGGCTGATCTGGCTCACCAACTGATCTTGGCTACTCAGCCATCTGTCTGGTCTTTCCACGGTCTTCTGCTAATACCCTTTCTAAGGACCCTGATAAAACGTGGTCTTCAGCTCCATGAAAACACTTCCTGATCAAGCCTCTCCCTTTCTCTGCCATTCCTTCAGTTTTTCAAATCCAACCCAGAATATTGAATACCTATGTATTTTTTTGCCCCCTGTTCCTTGTCTCCACTCCAGGGCCATTTGGATTAGAGGTCACTTCAGTCTCCAGTCTCAGTCTCTTACATATATCAAACACGGCTCGGAATGCATAGTCTGCAACTGCTAACCCCCATTTTAAAATGAACATTTGAGATTGCCTAAATCAATGTACATACATTTTACACAGATCTTTGGGCCTCTCTGGGTCTTTTTTGATACCCTTTGGGTGGCCCTTACTGCTGCAGAGAAAGTGTGGACACCAATAATGCAAAAGTACCCAAAATGCAATGGCATGATCAATTATACCCAACAGATGGGTCCATGAAAGTTTTGGCTCACAGAGTGGTTTAAATAATTCTGGATTTTATTCAACCAAAAGAATGATGACTTCTAGAGGAAGAACGACCATTCTGCAGGCCACATCACTAGATAAGAGTTAAATATTGAAACAAAAACTTTCTTATTTTTTTAATAAGGTTGGTAATGTTTGCTTTTGGAACATTTTTTTTTTTAAATGGCAGAAATGATTAAATTTTACTGACATAATTTTTTCGTTAGACTTTACCAATGGCCCCAATTAGGCCGTAAAACTTTGGATGTTTGCGACCCTGGTTTAACCTTCTATCACTAGTTTGAGAACAACAAAAAGCTTAACAGGAACTGTTTTGGCAGATTGGAAAGGTGTGCGTAACCCAATTAAATCAGCCGCTATTCAGTCATCAACCTTGATTCAGCTCCTTGGCCTTTTCTTCTGCCATAATGAATTTTTGTAAAGCCGTCACCGAGTGCATAGTTTGCCTCCCGCCGATTGATGCATTATGATTGCTGGCCGTAATATACGATGGTGTTAAACTCTTTTGTCAGATGTACAGATTCAGCACATTTTAATCATTTTTATTTGCAAAGATCAAGAGAAGCTCATCTATAATCATTAAGGGCAGATTTGTGGACACACCAATGATGGGAACATTAAAGACGTTGCTTCTCATTGACGGTGACTAGACCATACGTAAAAAGTCAAGGCATGAAAACAAGATCACTCCTTACAATGGACACCAATCAACCTATGGAAGCTAATAGCCTTGTCAATAAAACTTAACTCGGGAATGGAAATCTTCAGGGAGCGTGTACTGGGATTAAGGATCTTGACATAAACCTTATTGATAGGACTGTGGTCGGTGTATCAGGACTCAATACAAATCAATCGATAGCTTTGGCTAATACTTCAAGATTAATTTAATTTAGTTTGATTTTTTTGGGCATTAGCAGTTCAATTCCTATCATCGGAGCAACACAGACTGATAAATCACTTAATCTAAATGGAAGCCGGGACGCTGATGGCAAAATATATGTATTCTATTTGTCGGAGAGTCAAGTTAGTAAATAAGAAGGGATTTGTTTTCATCTTGGCAGTCTTCTGGCGTGCGGCATGATGGAATTTCAGCCTTCTGCCTCTCGGTCCTTCAAGATAATGTTTAATATCTTAAAATACATATTTGCACAGTGATGCTAATGGCATACATTTATCACTGCGGCTGACGTCCTGTTTTACCTTTGGGACTCCATCTTAGAAGTCCGTTTATGTGTTTGAATGGTGTTTTGGAGCAGACCTAAATGTGAAAGGACATCTCTATAAACGTTTCTCTTTCGTAAACTAATTAGGTGATAACAGCAGGCCAACAAAGTTTACTTTTTACTGCGATAAAGAAAGTTCCATATCCCCCGGGTGCTCAGTTAGCGGTATCAGTGGCATGGCCTCTGCCCAAAATTTCTAATAGACTGACCTTCAGAAAGCAGCTCATCCTAGCATTGGAATCCTGAAAATACATTGCATCATAAAATGGAAAAAGTGGAAGAATACATATATATATTAATACACTCATCTTTATAGATGGAAAGCCATCCATGAGCCTTGTCCATTAGGTCCGTCAGCACCCTATTTTCCTTCTTCATCTTGGCACAGACTGGACACCAGGAGTTGCCATGTTTTTTCTCTTCTTTCCAATTCTTCTTCCTTCATCACTAAATCTTGCACTGCGCAGACCAGAGATCAAGTGACATACTTCTTAAAAATGTAAAAAAATGTCAATCTCACAAGCCTTGTGACGTAGGTGTCCCAGGAGGCTCCGGGCTTCCCATTCAGTCTTTACAGCTGCGGTAGTTAAGACAGAAAGGCGCGGGTCTCCTCTTCAATTTTTTAATGTGGTGATAGGTACATCATTTAGGTGACCAGGACCCAGAGTATAACATAATACATATATATACAAAGTAACATAATATATATTATTATTATTATTAAACAGGATTTATATAGCGCCAACATATTACGCAGCGGGGTAGCAAATGACAGACAGTTACAGACAGTGACATAGGAGAAAAAGAGGATCCTGCCCCGAGGAGCTTACAATCTATGAGGTGGGGGAAGTCTCACACACTAGGAAATAACATTTTATTACAAAATTACATTTTTATGTAAAACGGTGATTTATACAAACACACATGTAACTGAAATAAAGTTATCACAACACTTACACAAGTCCAATTATGGTAAATCAGCTAAGTGCAATTTAGGTGCATGCAAAGTCTTACAATTTGTTAGAAAGAAACTACAATGTAGAGAAAAAAGGCTTACCCCACCATCATGTTTAAAAAAGAACTCCTCTTTGCCATATGAAATCAATGTTTTCTTTGCAAATATCAGATGCAAACCCTGCTGAGTCAGGGACAGAGGTGTCCAGCAAGGATCTTGTCCATGAAAATACAATAAATAATATTTTTTTATTGTTAATATTATTTTAATACATTCTTTTTAAGCGTGGGGGGTGGTCAAAATGAAGATGAGACAATAGCGTACTACTACTCCCTACTGAACACTTTATTGATACACCAAAACATTTGGAAACTCAAATCACCCAGACCTGTACTGTAAATAATAAAGGAGATATATAAAGTGGTAGGAAAAAAAGAAAGCACAAGACAAGCAGAAACATCTAAATTTAAGTGTGTTTACCTTGCATTCTAAAGTCAACAAGTTCAAAGTACGAGGGCATCCAAGACTCCAAGACTCCAGGACACCAAGGTGTGCAGAAAAAACAAGGATCCAAGCTGGGTATAAATATCTAAAATATCTGATGGAAGGAACACCCAACTTCTCAATATGGCAGAGGGAAGGGGATACCAAGACCAAAATGTGTGTGGGAATAACCTAAACCCCAAAGATGGAGGAATCATGGTGGTAGATAATGTCTAACGACTCCAAGGTGAGCAGGAACATCCAAGACTTCAAATTAAGCCTTCAAGACTCCAAGGTGGACAGAAAGACCAGAGATTCCAAGTTAAGGTGATATATGCAAGAATCCAAATGGAAGGAAGCCCTAAAAAGAGGACAGGAGCACATGGGACTCCAAGGTAGGAAAGAAAACACAGAACTTCAAGGTAAAAGGGAATTATTGAGACTGCAAAGTAGTAGGAAAACTCCAATGGGGAGCAGGGACACTTAAGACATCAAGTTAGGAAAGAATAACCAAGACTCCAAGGTGGGAAAATACTGAACCAAGCTTCATGGAAGTGAAAATTTAAGTAACATCTAACAATTCACCTGGTTGGTCAATACAGCATATTTCTCGCTACACTTAAAGAATTTGGGATCGTAATAGGACCACAGCCTATTCAGTAAGGCAACTGGCCACGGCCAATATTCCAGTTGCACAAAGCAAGAGTGCACTTGAGTACGATGGAGTGCACTTTGTACAACTTTGTTCTTTGCATACTTCAATGATTAAGTCCAAAATTGTCCTACTGAAACCTCCATCACCTTATTAAAAAAAAAGAACCTTTGTCTTTTTTCCCCTCTCAAATAGATTCTAATTATGTTTGAATGGAAACAGTGAAATGAATAACACAGCATGTCTTCTGTGTAATCATCAGAAAACCTTAACAGTGTTTTATGGAAAAGGGAAAAGCTGTGATGTGATTGAAGTGTGGGCCTGATGGAACTTGTATGGAGTCTACGTGGGTGTTGCACAGTGCGTTCTGCATTATCGGCCTGGGAACACTTTCCCTTGCCTTTTTGTAGCGTTTTTCATTTATTATATAATATTGACTGCATAATTAATAAGATGGTAAGAGCTTTTAAATAAAAACACAATTATTATTAAAAATTAAAAAATCATGTAAACCAGGATAACAAATTATCTGATAATTAATTGATTAAAAATTGCAAATCCATGGAAATCTAAAGATAACAAATTCATTTCTAAATGTATGAAGTGATATTGTTGTGGAGGTTTTTCTCCACAACACTAAGGTCGATCAGCTGAAAATCTAGTGTGTACAGTGCTGCCTGGATATTGTTCACCAATCCGCCTCGATGGATAGATCAATGACCTTTTCGAGACGACCACTGTAAGAGAGCACAGCAGGGTGCTGCAATTCGTCTTTTCTCCCTTTATACATACATTTACATAGACAAAGGTAGTGGTACAGGTTGCCTCCACCTGGCAGGTGACATGGGATTACCTGAGTCGTGGAATCTAAGTGACCCCCGGGTCTTCACTAGCATACCCCGCAAGGAATGATGGGCCGGTGACGCCAGTGGCCACCAGGCTGCTTTGCTGTAAAGAGGACACCAGGTCGTGGCCCCAGGCCTTTCTCACCAGGGGTTGACAGGGATCAGATAACTTCAGCATGGAAATGGCGATAAGGCCAGAAGACAGTGAGACAAGGCAAGGTAGTTGAACTGGCTGAAGTCAGGGCAGGCGGAGACAAGGCGAGGTCAGCTAACAGGCCAAGGTCAAACACAGAAAATCCAAACACTGAGGATCCTGTAACCTGAGCCTGGAACTGGGGGGGTTAAAAAAAGGACGAACAGCCAATGGCAGGACAAAATTGAACATCTGCTTTTTGGCTGCAGCACCTACTCCAAAATCCCCTTCAGCTATGCGCAGCCTCAGTTGCCGTGCAGGGGATGCCTGGTGGAAAGTTCACAACTACAGGGGTGCAGGTGATGCTGCAGCTTGCTGAGCAGATGACCTGCTAGCAGAGTGGTAACAGGTAACAAATCAAGGTCTTATCTTAATTTCTGGTGGATTTGCTGTAGCATTGTAAAATGCCTGTGCAGTTAATTAGAAGACCTAGAAGGGGGTAACTGCAGGTTGGGGATATTTTGTATTTTTTGTGCTATTTTGTTTTCTGCACCATTTAAAAAATTTGGGCAGCATGGAAGGTTTTTTTTCCTTTTGAAGTTTTACAGGATCATTACTGGTCTTACTGGTTTTACTGGTCATTATTGCAGAAAGGGACAGGCTATGTCCCTTCTACAATAACGATACTTTCCTGCCTGATCGTTCTGGATTTCACATGAGCTTGAGTTGCGCATGAACGTCAGCTTTAATTACCAGGAAAACTCAGCATCCCTGACTTCCTTTGCGTGTGCCAGGATGGTTATGTTATCCTGACAAGGTCAATCAAGATGGCTCAAGATCATACAGAAGTGGAAGAAAAGAAGGAAGATGGATGTGCCTAGCTATGAATTGGCTGATTTAGTTTCACTTTTAGGTGCACTATTTTATATTTTTATTAATAGCGTGACGTTTCCTATAAAATGTAAATCTGTTTAATGGAAACTTTGTGCCATCAGAGATTTGGGATGTTAATAACAGGATCCCATATAGATATAAGAAAGTGTCATAAGGTTTAGGCTTTCCATCATACAATGAGCACCAAATTACCACTTTGGGTAGACTATTCTTATTACGAACAACAGCTTGGCCATTCTTCATAGTTGGTCTTCCTCCCCAAGGACTTATTTTAGGGTATGGCAAACTGGGCAATTACTTTGGGCTCCTCAAATCCTCCTGGGCCCCAATTGATAGAATGGCAGGGATGCAATAGGCTGCAACGAGGTGCATTTGGAGCCAACACTTCATATTTAACCAAAGCCCGATTTTGTCTAAAACCATCCCAGAAAATAAAAAAAATCATGTGATCCACTGAATTCCTCATTCTTCTACATCCCTCAGCTACTGCAAAATGTTAGTTAATATTCAGGGAACAGCCATCAAGTCCTGCAGTCTGGTTATAACAGCACTACATATAGTAAAACTGTTGCACATATACATTTAAAAAAAACAAGACAGTAGTTTCTCGAGCACAAACTTCAATAAACACTTCACCATGTGTGTAGCCAAATCTAAAATTTCATAAAAGTAGATTTTTTTTCTACAACTGAACAGTAGCAATCACTCCCTGTGAAACACTATGGTTTTTTTCCCAGTAAAGAGGTAAAAAAAAGCCGTAATATTGGACCGTGATACCGTCTAAACAGCACTCAAAGCCGATTCAATTCATGTAATGGTTTTTATGTCCTCTATTGAATTTCATTTGAATGAAATTCTGCCATTTCTTTTACCCAGTGGAAAGCAGATATTTCCTCTGAATATCAGATGTGCTCAGATCCTTGAATGACAAAATAAAAATTGATATTTTCTTGACATTGTACAGTGTGTGTTTCTTGTAATAAATGTTCCATTAGCAAGACCTAAAGTTGTATACATTTTGTTCTATGCTTTGAAGAGCAGACAGTGAATGATCTTTTAAAGGAAACTTGTATTGAAGGAAATTGAATTAAATGTACAAATGTTGCATGTGTTAATAAGTAAAAAAAATGATCAACATGGCACAAAGTCATCCATGCTTTCTGGTGTTGAACTTAGGTTTTGATGGTGATGTGCTTTGATGTGTTTTTTTCAGGTTTGTACAGGACACCAGGGGTGGGTGCTGAATTGTAGATACATTTCCCCTTGCTTTAGGTTGTGGTCCCTTTGAAAAGAGGGTATTTACTGCAGAAGGTGTCCGGGAAATTTGGTTTGGTGGTCTGCAGTTGCCATTTTGTTAACTTATTACAGGGCCTGGACTCTGGGATAGAAGGGAAAGAACTGGGTTGGCATTCCTATCCCGTTGCGGTATGGACCATGTTTTCAGACTGGCCTGAAAGGTATATCTGGGGGCTGTCAGGAAATGAGTGGGTCAGTCTAAGGGTAGGCAGTGAAGCTGAAGGGAGCAGAACTGGGCAGCTCCATGCTGTGGGTACCTGGTCCCCTCCTGGTGTAGCCACATGGGCATCAGGACTTGATTTTCGGATCATATGGGATTTATTGCTGAAGTAAGCCATTTTGTTTTGCTGTTTTGTGTTACGTTTTGCTGAATTGAAGCTGTTTTTGCCATGATAAATGGCTTTTGCAAACACCTTACAGTGTTCTGCAATGTGCTGTTCCCCCTAACATTACAGATTGTATACTTCTATGGTGGAGCCATAGTTTTTCTGCTAAATCTATTGTTACTAAATGTTAACATATTTTTAAAGGAAAGGTGACAGTCACTAAACATCCACTGCAGGTGAATCTGCCAGGTGCATGTGCTTCTGATTCGTCACCAACGAATAGTGAAAGTTGCTGTCACTTCTTTATAAATATGCGCCTAGGTGAGGGTGCATTTCTCTATCATGAATTTAAACTCACAATTGTTTCCAATAATTTCCCCACTCTCTCCAAAACTCAAAGATTGGCACAAAATTTCCCTAATTTATTTTGGATAATGTGAGGAATAGTTGGAACCCTATTGGGTCATTACTTTGATTGGTGTTCCTGCTGGGAAGATTACGCCTCTCAATTTGTACTGCTTACAATAAAACGATAGGAAATGGCCATTCTACAAATCTCACCAAAATGTATTTTAATATCTTAAAGTATAGTTTCCTACTTCCCCTGAAGTGTCCCTTCACACTCCATGCAGTCTCTCCCCTACCCAGCCTGGTGGATTATTAAAGTTCTAAGCTCTCTTATCTGCATGCTCTTCTGTCTGTTTGAATGTGTCGCAGATACCATCGAACACGTGTAAATTAGAAATAACTTATCGTCATCTTGGTTTTTCTTAACAAGATAAAGATCAGAGCGTCTACTATAAAAGTTTCAGACGTTCATCTGGATGCGGACTTGCTTACAGGTAGATTTCCTTTGGAGATTAAAGAGGATTAATTTCCTGATATTTTCCAAGATTTGTATTAATTGTCTTCAAGGTGCGGCATTCATCTGTGTTATTTTTAAACATGAAAGCGGAGGGAGACACAGTCTAAATAACAATGAAATCATCAATTAGGTTCCTAAGAACTCTGAAAAGAGCGTTTTTTAATCTGCTTCCTCCAGGCATCTCATAGATACTTCGCAGCTGTATACCTGTATTGGTTTCGGACAAAGTCTACAATTTTCCATGCAGCCTCAGGAGTCACCTGGAGTAGATTGATCATGCTTGATAAGCTACTGAATTAAAAAAAAAAAATTAATAGTTCAATTTTTCTGAAATATCTAAAGAAGGTATATCTAATGCATTTCAGGGCTGAAGAATTAGTAATGTAGGTGGGGATGATCCAGCTACCCTGGCAGGTAGCACAGGATTACCCAAAGCACTACGTTCCCTGAACACAGCACAAGGAGCCATGGGCCCTAGTGGTCCCTGTGGTACTTTGATGAGCAGGTCCCCTAGGTTCACTTCCCCAGGGGTGTGCAGAGAACAGTTGGCTTTGGTGTAGGGACAGCGAGTGAATGGGTTCCAGGTTGGAACAGCAGAAAGGTGTAGACAATCCCTGAGCAAGATCAAGATGACAATAGGTTGGCGACAAACAATAATCATGACCGAGACCGAGAGTCCAGGGTCAGGGCAGGGGGCAGACAATACTTGTCATCAGAGCAGGTGGAGGTCATAGAACCATATAAACAAGGATTAGGGTCAAGGTCAAGACAGGGTCTGTATCCAAGAGGTCAAATGAGCTTAGCAAGTAGCAGGTAACAAGCTGAAAATCCTACGACTAGAGAGACTTAAATAGGACTAGTAGGACAGGATAATGACCAGGACCAATCTGCTCATTAGCTACAGAATTTGCTCTTTAATCCCTTCCATCCTTGCACAGTGTGCCATGGATGCCAAGATAGATATAGTGCATATGAATAAAGGGAGTACTATGAGTACTATAAGTACTATGTGCAGTCTCTGAACATCTCCTGTTCAATGTCTGCAGTCTCTGTACATTCTCCTGCCTAGGTGAATCATTCATTTACTATTATTTCCCATTGGTTTACCTACCCCGAGTGTGACTCGGGGTTACCGCTTCCAGCTTATTCTTTATACCCCGAGTCAAACTCGGGGGTCACTGTCTAGGGGGTTAATGCATTTAGAGGACTTGAACATGGCCTCAAATTACTTAACAGATCTCAACAGATCCCAATATCCAAGTGCACCAGCCCACAATTTAATGCCCTAAGCCCTAAGGAAGGAGTCAACGTCTGAAACGTGTTGGATGCACTGTGTTTCTATGCTTCCAAATAAATAGGACATACTAAAAGTGGACGTTTATGGTACTCTTCCAATAATACCTTACACCCATGATGTTGGGACTATATGGTCCCTTATTGCTAGTGGTGTTTTACGAGTGCTTGTGAACCCCGTGCCAGTCTGTATGCAGCATGAACTGTGGATGAAAAATTGTAATCACATGCACACCCATGTTAAGACTACACAGCACATGTGCACCAAGGCTGCAAGAAGCATGCACTATAGTCATGGTCTAATGCCCATCCATATTGGCAACATTTGGTTTCCCATCACTAGTTGCATTGAGACTGAAGTGCACACATAAAGGTGGCCACAACAAGCCTCCGGGAACCGTTATAGGCAGGGTAGCCACCCAAAAAAAACGTTTAGACACCTGCTGTCTGTATATTGGTATATTCCTATAGAAGAACTGATCATCTGCAAACAAAAAGTAAAGACTAAATTTTTTTTTAATATATTATGCTGCTATATACTACATTTTACAGTAATGGTTTTATAACACACAAGACTGAGAACACCACCAATCCATTTTTACTCTGCACCTTGCATAATCTAATGCTGCCAGATTTGGAAGGCTTTTTACAGTGAGAAAGTGCTCCTTTGTCTATGTGCTAGAACCTCTCTTCTCTAAAAACTGCAGACAGCTGTGATAAAATCCAGGTAGCACTTATACTGCATTTTTCACAAGCTCTGGTCCAGAGCCATCCGGAGAATGAGCATAGCAGTAGCTTAAGAAATGTAATAAGCAAGGCAGACGTCTGTGTGGAGCGAGCGCCAGAACAGAAATCAGAGCAACTTATTGAGTAGGCTGAGTCCCCCGTGTCAGTTTAAATGTAAAATGCTCAACAGGAGGGTTTCTTTAAGGATTAAAAGAAACGGTTCTTTTCTCAAGCACAGCCACGGATGTTTTGCTCTGGGTAGACATAATTTGGCGTGAGGTCTTCTGCGGGAGAATGATAGAAATTAATCGCTAATGAGCAGTGGGCCCGTTCAACTTGTCATCAGTCCAACTTCTCCAAAACGTTGAGCTTCACACGCTTTGTGACAGACGGGCCGCCTTTTGTGCCGCCACAATGCTATCTGGTGTAAACATTCATTCGTTTCAAAAGGTGCTCCGAAAAACGGGTGCCCTATTTTCCGAGGGGTGTGAAATGAGCGTCAAATTACACCTATCAGGACACTTTATGTTTCTGTGTGACTTTAATTGGCCTTGAGTTTCATTCTGTTCTTGCCAAAATAAGACGAGCGTTTTTTAGTCTCCATCGTTACGGCAAGAGCTTCGGGTCCCATGCTGGCTTTGTTCGTAGCTCTGGGACTTAGAGATATCACTGCTCCAAAGATTTTTAGGACTCATTTCAATAAAGACCATTTAGCCTGGCGTTACTTGATATGGAATGACGCTGATGTTAACCCATTGCTTGTGGAAAGGCAGAATGTCATTAATTTGTCCAACTTAAGCTGTTGTTTCAGTATTGAGTAGATGCTGGACAGTAAAAGAATATGTAAACCCAACAATAAAAATATATTATAATACATCTTACTAGTTCTTCGATTTGGTGGCTGCATTATTTTTCTTTTTGTCAGTTTTTGTTCCTTTGCTTTCATCTGAGTATCCTGCACCTAAAAACCTTTCTATCGGGTGACAAGGCTAACTCAATGTAATATTTATGGAGAAGAATAGCCACTAGGTTTGGTGTTTAGCCTGTTTGACCTGAACATAGGGAAATTCATCCCCAAATGAATACAGCTGAACATTGCCAATATTTGGCATTGATTTTGAAGATGAACAGGTATAGCATATATCACCTACAGCACTGATACATGCAAATAACAGGTGTATCGTATGGCCCAGCCAATTTCATCCAGTGAAAGCTTTCATCATCCACTAGCCGATTTGGCTGAGACGAATACTATGCCTGTATTGTTAGTCAATTAAATGGGAATTTAATTAAGCTACCAAATCAATCCAAAAATTGGGGTTCAATTCAGCCAAATTGTTGGCTAATGGAACAAAGTCAAATCCGACCAACACCAGTTGTCACCTTGGGATAGGTAGTTTGTAAGGACAACAAAACACCTCACTACATGTTTTGTAGTCAAATGGAGAACTCAAGTAGGTTAAACATCAATGAAATAGGATTACAGAAAGCACAGGACAGTACTGGCTTTGTGGCAGAATTCACAGACAATTTTTCACCCATTGAGCAGATATAGCAAAACGCTTTCAATAGGTTTTTTGAAGACCTAAAGTAAGGGCATATGAGAAGCCTATTCCTAAAGTTTATACACAGTTTTAACTAAAACTTTCTCATTTCTGGGGGTGAGATCTCTGCCTTTTAGTTGCTGGGTTTGAGCACCTGTTTGGTCCTAATTTCCTTTACATCAACCTTCAAGAGTCTCTGTAATTGTGACCATTTAGGACATTACTGCTCTCACGTTGTCCTGGAGCCCATTGTCACCAACTGACAGTGATGGCAAACCCAAAATGTTAATGTCACCAAGAGAAACTTTCTATTGATCTGTCTTCATTTTCTATGTCTCTGAGGGCAATAAATGAAAATTTTGTCTTGCTATTGAATACAGATAGCAAAAAAAAAAACAAAATGGAAGGCATTAGTTTTCTTTCTTTTGGTTGGAGAATGATACGGGAGGATCTGGAACACTCAAAAATGGAACTATCCAAAATATATAGGAGGCTATCAGTATGATGCAAGTGAGTTGGCTTTTGGGAGCAGTTATATATGTATTAAAAATACCTTAGTGACTGGAGAAATTGGCATTCCCAGGCAAGCTTCACCAGATAGGATCATAGAACATGTTGTGCCCTCCCGGGTGGAATCTGAAGTGCGTGCAAACCACCCTATGTAACATTCATGTTTTGCACAACCTTCATAAAGAATGAACTGAACTCTGATAATGAAATTGGATGTGCCAGGGGCAGTCAAGTTGCCAAGTTAAGAATGAAATAATGATGGGCATCCTCCAGGAAATGAATCTTTATTTGGCTTGCTCATGCTTGTTGTGAGAAGCTCACAGTGTGCAGGCAAATCAGAGTAAGCAGGTTCAGCACAGGAAAGGAGCCTGTGCAACTGTGCACGATTAAAGAGAAAGCTGGAGGGCAAATTTAAAGTGGAAATAAACCTGGACAACTCGCCTGTGTTCCAGCGCCGGGCGCCACCATCCTCTTGTGCTTCCAGGCATCTTGGTTGGCCATGCTAGGATGGCATAGCCATGTATTATCCCCTTCCTGGTGATTAAAGCTAATGCTGTGCATGCCAATGCCACTTTTTGCCATAGACCTGGGGCAATCAGACAGGAAACTCCTATTATTGCAGAAGGGACATCATCTGACCTTTTCTGCAATACTGAACCGCCTGATCGAACTTAATCTAAGCCACTTCTTCACACATTCTCTACAGCTCATGATTCTTTAGGATCCTCAATGTTTCCCGGGAAGCCCAAGGTCTTCTACACTCCTAGCAATCAATTTGAATGACGTCAATCATTTTTGTAGATAAAATATTAGGAGTTGAATAATTTCCTTTGAAAAATTAGATAACACCTTGACCTCTGTGGTGCCTCCTCTGCTTGACCAGTCTGCCCACCAACACCAGGCCAAATCCTAATCAGAACAAGTTCATTTACACTGAATGATGGCACAAAATATTCCTCATGAATTTGATAAATCCACATTTAGAACTTCTAAATTCTTTACTGATTCATTTTTAATTACAAAGGAGGCACTCATAGAGCCGTCATGTTTTTACGTGGATCTTCGGTGTATCCGGTGTAATCTTCGTTTATCCCCCCCACTTGTGTCCCATTAACTCGGGTGACCAGGCACACACAAGATCAGGGAACCAGATGTGCCCACCTGGGAGGAATCTAGAGAGCAGTTGCCTATTCCCAGGGCACCACTCCAATCTCAAAACATTTATTCACAAGATTTAAGAGCTTTTGATGTTGAGGAGACTCGTTTGACAACAGTCCCAAAGGATCTCAATTGCTGGGAAATGAAGAAAAATGTTGTTGTTTTTTCTGAATCCAACTCCTTATGGCATTTCCAAGTTCTATAAACATTGATTTTTCACAGAGACCACAAGCAAGTCTGTCACGAGTCAATGCAAATCTTTCAAAGGCAAACTGAAAAAAAGGAAATATAAAGGAAGCTGTGGCTGTCCTCCTATATTGCTTGCCTGTCATGATAATCCTATGGCTTCCATGACATCCCCAGAGCAAGTAAACAGATTAGGATTTCTTACTTAGAGATAACTAAAAAATAGAAAATGCTGCAGTTTACCAGTCTTTAGTTTTGGAAGTTGCATTTGTTTTTTTCAGGCTAAGGATATTTTCAGCTTATACAGAAGCCATTTGTTAATCTAGCTAGAACTGCGGGGTCCTTGTTACTTCCTATCAGATGAGCTGGAAACACAAATCTTGGTATTTTCCTCCTTTATAAGAATAACCCTCCTGTATTGAAGATAGAAAGTCTGCTCTCAGAGGCAAACATGGCTCCCCCTATAGATACAGTGGGGGAAAAAGTGTTGTCACCTAAGGACAGGAAATGTGTTATTCTAAGGAAGCACATGCTAAAAAGAAAACTAATGCAGCACCACTTCTGGTAAGAACTGGTAAGATGCAATATAATACTTTTTTAGCAGTTTAAAAAGTCACAAGTGCTCGTTAACATATAAAAAAAATACCAAGTAATTCTGTCTTAATGGCCACTGGAGAAAACGAAAAAAAAATGAGACTGATTTATTAAAGCACTAAGGCTGGAGAAGATAGACTATTATGGAAGATCCTGGGTGATCCAGCGATTGTGGAATGGATTTCCTAAAAATCATTTGATGTTGGTCAGCAATTGTTTTTAATCCTGGGTTGGATCCATTCCAGGTTTCTGCATCACCCAGGTTTTTCCAGTCCCTCAGTGATCCTATTTCTAATCGCTCCCGTACCGATCTGTCCACCTGTTGACACCAGGTGTGGCCATCTTCTTTTGTCTTCTTCCTTCTTCTGCTGATGTCACTTGACCTTGGCACTATGCAGGCATGAGATCGTGTGCCGCAACTTCCTGTAAATGTATGCAAAATTGTGCCCATCTCATGTGTGCAATCTGAACGTTCTTTTACAGTAGAGGAAAGTTCCTTCTCTGCGTGCAGAAAATCAGGCATGGACAAAAGGAGCAGCCCGCCGCCTCCTGGGAAACGTGACATAAGTATCCCAGCAGGTGGGTTTCCCATTCTGTCTTTACTGCCACTGCAGTAAGGAGGACAGAACGGGAGGAGTCCCCCTTCTATTTAAAAAAAGAAAATGTTTTACTTTAAAAAAAAGGGTTATCCACCCTCTGAATATAAACTAAAAAATGTGGTGATAGGTCTGCATTAAATGTTTACATAAAATATTTACTGTACAATAAATAAAAAAACTTTACAAAACAACATTACATTTTCTAATTTACATATAATAATATATATAATATATATATATATATATATATAATTTATATATAAAACATAAATGATATCAATTAAAAACATTGCAATATTGTATATGTAACTTTTTTATATAGAAATTATATTATTTTTAATCATTTTATATATATATACTGTTTATTTATATATACAATTTTATATGTATATATGTTTGTATGTATTTTATATGTATATATTCTGAATTTCAAGGGCATATTTGGATTTTTCTGCATTGTGCTCTTGTTTTTTTATGTGTGTTCTTTATGTATATATATCTATATATATATCTATCTATATATATATATATATATATATACACTGTCAATCGATATAGAGAATATATAGAACATCAGGGAAAGTGTAAGTTTCTAAGAAGAAACCTGGTTCTTTAGGTTCCTGGAGCCGGCCAAGGGAGTGAAAGGGTGGGTTCCTTGGCCCAACCCAATCCTTACTGGGTTAATATTCACCTGCACTCAGGTGTAAGGAGAGGATTTGTTCAGCAAGAGGCTGAGGGTGTGAGTGATCAGCCAATGTGTTGCAGGCTGGTGGTGATCATGGAGGGGCCCAGGCTGAGTGAGAGCCGGAGGGGCCCAGGCAGAGGAAAGCCAGCGTCCACACAGGACTACAAAGCTGTGAGTAAACAGTATTGATACTGAGATAGTGTTTGTGTTAGTGAGGTATCCAGTTGCCCAGTTGGGCTTCTACTATTTATTGTTTTTTGTTTTGCTGAATAAATAGATAGGCAGGAGCCTGTTTGAACTGCAACCTTGAAGTCTGCTGTCTGACTGCTATCTTGTGACCCTGTTGCTATGGGCAATCCCTCAATAAACAAATATATATATTTCATATGCATTATATAATCCTATATTAAGTAGCTGAATATATAACTTAAAAAAACTAATATACTTTTGGTTTAAATATAAGCTCAGCACCAGTAAGGCATCCTTTTGTTTGATGTCTGATTCTTTTCTTATAATGCCATGACAAAATTACAGTGCAGGAGTCGCCCGCGTGTCTATTTCTTTCTTCCCTTCATGGAAACAGATATGTGCGGTCAGGATAAAAGGAGAGGACAGCATGGAATCTTCTAGATAGACAGGTACATTTTCTGTCAGCCTGAATGATGAAGAAGCTCTGGAGAATAACAGCCAGGAAAGAAGTTAATTACTTATGATGCCCTTTTGAAAGCGATTGCCATAACTTATAGAGTGAGGCGTAATTCCAAATGGAAAGTGGAGAAGAAAAAAAAAAGAACCCTTAATCAAACACCTGAAATTGATGTTTTTATTTTTTTTATTAGCACAAATGAGATGAAAATAAGACTTCAGTCAACGTTTTTTAAACTTTAAATATAGATATCAATTGGTTCAAAGCTTTACTGAGCTTCGATGTCTGGGTCCTTTTTTGGGAGATCTTCTTTTATTCCTGCACTGGTGACCATTGCGATGGGGTAAATCTCCTAAAAAGGTACAAGGCCATAAAACGAGTTAGAGGCGCTGTGTTTTTGACTTTTTTTCCCAACAATACAAGCATAGATAATGTCCGCCACTGGAAGACCGTAATAATCATTTCCCATTCTTTTCAAAAACAAAATGAGAACTTCTTGGCTATAACTGCAAAATAATTGTCATCTGTCTTATCAATAGTTATATTTCTTTGTGGAAGTTTGTGTGTCTGCTCCTTCCAAAAGACTATAAAGAAGGTCTCTCTCTAGGCAGCAGGAAAAGTAGTGAATGATGTTGCAATGGGATGGTCTGGCTATGTCATAGTACACATCATCTGGAACAAGGAGAAGGATCGATGAATCCCATATATCTGGCATTCATAAATCATTTCATAATCAACTGTCAGCCTAAAATGGAAAGACTGCCCACCCCCAAGGAACAAGAAGAATCTGTCTGAAGACTGTAGAAAAAAAGTGTGTAAAGCCTGGAAAAAATACTAGTATCCCTAAAACAAATTTTCCAGGGCATAATTGGATTTTTCAGCATTGTGCACTTTTTTTTTTTTATGTGTGTAGTTTTAATTGGTTATTTTTCATTTTGTAGGCATAAAAAGAAAAGACTGATTTCTAGAACTGGATCGATATCATTATTTTTTCCAGTCTTCTAAAACATTCAGAAAGCTCTTTCCCAGCACACAATGTCACTTTCCATGCTTTTTTTGGGGCTGCAACCACACATTTTTTTGACACGTTAGTTTCATGGCCTAGAGAATAAATATAGAACAGTACAGCAATATCATTCATTCTGAAGTTCTCTGAAGTTAACGTTCTACCCTCTCGCTATTCCAAACACCCAACAATGATCAGATGAATACGTTTAACTTATAGGGTGTTGCTATAGCAACAGTGGCGGCTCTGACCAGGCAACAATAATTGGATAAAAAGAAGTACTGACAAAGGAGTCGGAACGCAGACAAGACACCAACACCGTCCAACACACGCCATTACCAAAGTTGCACTTGGAATGATGCAATTTTTTTTTTAATGGGTTCTTGTGAGATCACGGCGAGATGCACGTAGCTAATTACCGGTATGCAGTTATTCTGATGGCAGCGCTGTGCGGTTGGTACAGCGACCACAAAAAACAGGTGCGTGCCTGGTATCATTCCCAGCAATAATAGACCTCCCACCGCTTTTGACTCCACACTTATATCAAGCTCCCCGGGAGTCTGTTTAAAATCGTGATTCAATTTTTTTTTTTTTTTTTTTTTTTAAATCTAACATCCGTTGGGTAAAGAAGACGGTTTCCCCACTCGTACAGTAACTGATCCATTGGGCCGGCGCCGTTCGTCAAGATGAACATTAAAAATGTTGCAGCTGCACACAGAGATGAAAATTAGAAAATAAATATATGTCGGGGTGATATCTTACCGCTGATAAACATTGCAGTTGTTTTCATAATAACAAATAGTGATGAGATTCCGGGGACGGAAACGGCTTTTACGATAACCTTAACGGCGGCTCGGCACTAATTTAGTTGCTTTATCACACATAGAAAAGAAGGTGAATGATGAATTCCTAATGAAGAGAGGTTGGATGATTCACATTTTTATTCCTTTAATCTTTACATTCTGATACACAGGTGCGATCTTTCCACGTTGTTCTGCTTTTTACATTTTTTTTTATTTGGCTTTCACGATGCGTTAGCCAATGAAGATGAATGAGATGAAAATACAACGTAATAATGATCTCTGAGTTTTGTCGGAACATCATCGTTTAATGACGCGCACCTGACTTAGGAATTTAAAAAGTTGTAAAACAGAGGCAGTGTGATATTGTGAAATGCGTAAACGGCTCCCTTGTTAAGAGGCCTTTCAAAGACGTCATCATGTTTCCGAATCCTTTGTAATGGCCTTGAAACTTCACAGTTGTGTTTATTTGTGTTTGATCATTAAAGTGAGATCAACTGTGCAGCTCAAAAAAAAATTCTGATTAAATTTTCAAATTTGATTGACCTTGACTGGACCTCTGGTACACCACCATGCTTACAATCTAAGGTACAAGGATCTTACCATGGGGTTCACCAGTAGTGATGAGATTCTAGATCTTCCTTCCTATTGCTTATACATTCTCAACTCTCACTAAGCTCCAACATCACTACTCTTCCAGATTCAATGACAATCAAAGTCATCTAACTACCTTTCCATGATCCCAGTGTGTCAATATTACAAATAAAGCACCTACTGTTGATATCATCATATAGCCTGGGATCATAGAACTCTTTTTTTGCATTCATATGACATACGCAGAAGAATCTCACCATGGGATTAACAGTGAATGATGGGAAGCTATAACTTCCTACCTGTTTCTTATGCATGCTCATGATTGCATTTTGTTGCTCTCAAAAATGGGCTGCAAACTCACCACCCTAAGCTCCAGCACCGCTCCTCTTTTAGGTTCAATGAAAACCAAAGTCTTTTACCACCTTTCTATAATTTTAGGCTGTCAATAATACAAAAACAAACACCCCCCAGGGATATCATCATTTAGCATGTGATAATAGAACTCTCTCCTGCATTCATACAACATACCGTAGAAGGATCTCATCATGGAATTCAGTGAGTAATGGGATGCTAGAATTTACTACCCGTTGCTCATGCATTCTTATGATTGCATTTTGTTGCCATCAAAATTTGAGGGCTACAAACTCGGCACTCCATAAACTCCTGCACCGGTATTCTTCCCGGTTCAATGACAACCAGTCATCTAACTACCTTTCTATGATCCCAGGCTGTCTAAAATACCATACTCCCCCCTTCTTGTGGATATCATTTAGCATGGGATCACTTTTTCTTGCATTCCTACATCATGCCATAAGAAATCCTCAGCCTAGAAGAAAGTAATTCCCACCCCCGAGGAACCAGAAGTAGGATCTATAATGTCCTAATCCCAAATCTGAAGACCTCAGGAAAAATATGAGATGCTAGTGAAGAATAAAACTCCTCAACATCTTCCTAATAAACAATTGAAATAATAGTTGTCTATGAATTGCTAAATTCGACCTTTCATTAAATTTACAGGACTCCATAAACACTTTTCTGACATTTCAAATGGTATATATTTCACACTCCATGCTTTAATTTCAAGAGGAACTTTACTCATGTGATGAGTTTCTGCTATAATGATGCACAGCATACTTGCCAATTATGGCACAGACTTATCAGTGTAAGTCCAGGACCTGTCATCATCACATTGGAGGAAGTTATCCTCTTCATGGCTGGCTCCATGGTGGAACATGCACTATATAGGGTAGAGCTAAAACAAAGAGCCAGAGCTTTATTATGTATTTTTTTTAAAAACGTCTCAATGGGCACTACCTCCTGGTGACATTTTTTGAGTTTACGTTTGTATTAAGATGTTAGTCTTGAGTCTTGACCTTGTCAGTGTGTTTGCTTAGGAGATAACAAAAGGCCAAAGAAAGAATTCTCTTAGTCTCTTCTTTCTCTGTGAGCAGACTGCAAAATAGGGAATCTGCAGCCCATCCCAAGGTGAGAGGCTACAACAGAGGCTAATCTGTGTCAAAAATATACATGTGAACAAAGCCAAGAATCAAACAAGCATAAGGATGATCGTGCCATCTCTGACCCAAGACGTAGATGGTGACCTGACCACTGATGGTGCTATCCTAGAAGAAATAGCAGATGAGGGCATTGTCATGGTGAACACTGTGCCCACCGGAGGAAATAAATACCTAGAACTTAATTGAAGGAATGCTGAAATATTAAATGCTGCAGCTAGCATAGTTACCTTCAGGCCAGCCAAATGGTCACCGGCATAAAACCTCATATGTTTAGTTACATATAAAGTTGGAGGAGGGTATTCAGTACATACATAACAGGAGGGTTACCTGTGGCATCTTACCATGTGCACAAAGAACCAATAGCTACTTAGTTTACTCACAACATTTTCCCACCCGTTTCTCCTATGAGGGGATAACCAATGGCTTTCTGCCATGTCCAATAAACATAAAATATCAAACAAATCTACCTGGAGTTCTTTACATAACAATATGTAAGAAATCTATTTATTTCATTTGTGTGCTTCTATAAATAATACAAAGAGTTTTGTAAAGATGCAATCAATGACGGTATTAATTCCGAATCTTAGACAGCTGTCTGGATGGTATTAGATGTCATCAGAATGACATCCTCCAACCCCTGCCGAGTGTGGCCATAATCATCTGTAGACGCAGCATCTAAATAGCTTATTAACCCCCAGAATACAGATGGCTGAGTCGTATATTACCAAATTTATGCAAGGAGAAATAAAAAAAAAAAAACCCTTCACGTCGTTCGTTTAAAGTAAAACCAGTGGGGATAGACAGAAAGCCTGGGATCCTCAATTTGAGCTGATATATTACGAATCTATCTTGTCTTCTCTAAATATGTATGCATATATGTGTAGGTTGTCTTAAGTAGCTCCGTTGGGTATCCGGCACTTGACAAGGATAAAATGCATGGAATAAATTACAACATAGAGAGCAAAGGAAAAAAACAATAAACCATAATGCCTTGAAGCGAGACATTGATAAAAGTGTTTGTTTCACAAACAAGCAATCAGTCTAATAGAGGGGTGAACAGCCCTAAACTTGGGCAAAACGCAAAGCTGGGTTTAGCTTGTTGGAGCCTCCAAGCACATGATCCTTGGTACCTAAACTAACATTCTAGTCATAGTTTTTTTATTTTATTTATGGCACATACTCAAGTATAAACCAAGATGTTTATTTTACCTTAAAATGTTATTTGAAAAAGAGTCTCAGTTCACTCACAAGTCACACCACTAGATGATGCTGTGTCCTCATATAAAGTCTACAACAAGACATTATTAGAGTTTGTTACAGACTATACGTGGGACAGAGCACCATCCACAGGCGACAAATAATAATGCACAAAAAATCACCTATCATAACCAACTAAAAAGTTCTAAATACTTTAACCTGTAAAAAAACAAACAAACCAAGCTCTTGCGTATTTCCAACAATAATTTTATTTACATTTTCTTGGGTCCTTCAAGAAAACCTAATTGCTCAGGGATGTCTACCACACCAATTTACCAATCTCCCTTTATCTCAGGGATCCCTCTTTCTAGACCTTATTGGCATTTCTATTGATTACTGTTTTGAATGTTTAGGAGTAATGTCCACATTTTGTGATCTAACTTTATACCAATCAATGGCAACCAGAGACAATTTTGGCAAAATGGACAGCTGCATGACCAGCATTAGAGGAGTGGTTTCATTGGACTATCTGGCAGGGGGAAGCCCCGAGACCAATTATTTTGAACTTAGATTAAAAGTTTGCTGAAAATTGTACCTGCAATATACTGTAGCAATGTACAGTTTTAGACTTCCAAATAACATTCCCATTAACCACTATCTTCCCATATTTCCAATCAACCCATTATATAAACCCTCCAGCTGCTACCTAGCTGCAGTGCTAAATCCAGATCAAATGGAAAGACTTTCAGTGAGACCACAGGTAATAAAATAAAGAAGAAGAGAATGAGCCTTGGGTAGTACTAAACAAAATGAGTAATGATTAAATAATTATATGACAATTACAGTCATTAATCAAAGTTTCAAATGAAGTAAGCACACATTTGTCAGGCTGGGCGTCGATCAGAGATACTAAACTGCAAAATTAAGCTGCAAATGTAGTTTTTTTCTTAGGTAAATACAGATGCAAAAAAACTGCTTGTGCCTCAGAGAGGGCTCTGCAGATATGTAATTTACAGTTTAGGGTCCCCGGCTGCGTATTTGTTGCTCCTCCGCAACAATTAAGGTAAAAAAAAAAAAGTTACCAGACCGCAATAAATAATTTCTAGTTATTTTTTACAGCAATTATCTGCCTTATTAGGAAGAATGTAGCCTTCTGCTTATTCTTTTTCAGCCACCTTTTGCATTATGTGAGCCCCCTTTTATTAGGGGTTATTGAGACGCTTTTCTAAAGGCAGGGGGTGCAGCAGGAAGGTATTTGCTGAAAGTTATGCATATGTATAAAACATAAGTCAACCCTGCGAGTTCTAATTGGACCGATACCGCTATGTAAACAGCCTAATTTCATTTGCCAATAATTGCATTTGGTCTTGTTTCAGTGTTTTGCAACTTCCCCCAAATCAAGGAAAGAAGAGAAGTAACAAAAACCCCACGATCTGGGAGTACCAACAACTAACGGCAGCAAAGACTGAAAGTAAAGCCCAGAACCTCCTGGGATACCTACGTCACATATCCCAGAATGATTTGGGTTGCTCCTTCTGTTCATGTCCGAGATCCCGAAAGGGGGCCAAGAATGGGCATTTCCCCGCAATGCAAAATGTGCCAATCTCACGCATGCGCAGTGAGATCAGCTCTTGTTTTTTTATATTTACAGAAGAAAGCGTCTACTGATCTGGCACCTGCACAGTGCAAGATCGGGTGAAGTTAGCAGAAGCCTGAAGACGAATAAAGAAGATGGCCACACCCAATGGCTATCTGGAACGGTGCAGGACTGAATAAAAGCCAGGTGTGGAGGGATCAAGGGCTCTGTGGAAGTGTAAGAAAACAATATATATAATATAAAAAAAAAAATTATGAAATTTCTCCATTATATTCATGAGACAAAATATAAAATATATATAATGTAAACTAGTAAAATTTGTGATTTTTTTTATACTAAATTGTTACTGGTCCAATAATACCTCTGTAGGGGTGTTGCTTCCATATACATTGCTTTAGGTGAGTAGGTTTGTTGGACCAATTGTGCTTTGGTAATTGGAAATGCTCCTTGGTCTTTTCATTTTTGTTACTCCACTTCTTCCCTTGATTTGGTAGAAGTTGCCAAACACTGGAATAAGGTCTATAATAATTATTGACCAACTTAAAAAAGTAGGGTTGATTAACCAAAGGAAATTTAGCTGTTCTCATAAAACTGAAGGATTCTCCTGTAAGGAAATATAGTTAGAGTACAGTAAGGATTAGTGTTTGGGTTACAGGGAGCAGAGGCAGACATAGTACGGTGCCCCTGTATGAAAGTCCTGGACCCACCTTATCCAAGAAGGACCTCCAGTCAGTTCAGCACGGGATCCCACTGTTGGCTATTTCTGCCACTGCTAGGGAAGGTTTGTGTTAGAATTACAGTGAGGATTAGTGTTTGGATTACAGGAGGAAAGGGCAGACATAGGGATGTGCAAAATGTGCCTTTACTCAATAGTCCCTTCTCATCCAACAGCTGCCAGAATCGGGCCCCAAATCAGTTTGGTGAGAGGCCTAAAGTCACTTTTGCATAGAGGTCCAGTGTTGTTTACGTCCACTACTACCAGGTGAGGTTGGTGTTAGAATTATAGTGAGAATTAGTTGGGGTTAGAGGAAGCAATGGTAGACATTAGGAGGTGCAAAATGTGCCAGTACATGAGGGTCCTGGACCCTGCCCATCCAATAGGTGCCCCAAGTCAGTTTGGCTGGAGGCCCCCAAATTAGTTCTGAACAGGGGCCCCCATTGCCAACATCTGCCGCTGCTAAAGAGGGTTAGTGTTAGGGTTAAAGGGAGGGCTAGTTTTACATGGAGTATTAATGTTGGGTTAACAAGGATGGTTATCATATGCATGACGGGGAAATTGGGTAAGACATCTGCTCAGAGTTTTATCCCGAACGATCTACACACACACAAAAACATAACAAAGAACCACTTGGAGTGCCCTTACCCAGAAGACATTGCAGGTTCCTATTCAGCTACAGCGGCGTTATTCCTTAATTGAAGAGTGTGTTTCCGTTTCTAAACAAAACTCACTAAATATCACAAATGAATATAAATATCAACTCTTTGCAGCTCTATGAATAATAAAATGAATAACTCCCCCCTGTAAATTTATGCACAGAATGATTTTAATTCTAGAAATACGGCCTTTTAAAAGCAGCCGGGGTGAAAATGCAAATTCGGGTTATTTATCTGTTTTAAAAGCAGGAGAGAACAGAATATTACGATCAACCTGAAATAAAACATAGAGGATCACTAAACAAATATACAGCCATCATTTGAGCTTAACAGAAAGAGCTATAAAGTACAAGAAAATGCAGGTGCAACGCACGCCACAACAAAGGCTTAAATCAGCTTCGCCGGCACTACATCAAAGCGTTGGGTAATGTTCGCCGGAAGTAAAAATGGTTATTTGAGCTCATTTACTACAGCCGATAACAAATGTATTACAACGCTGTACTTAATGAATATTAAACGATGAATGCATCTGGGTGGATAAATAATACATCCAGCAAGCTTTCTTTAATTGTAAACTCTGGTAACATAATGAAATAAACATCAATGTACCGAATACCAGTTATATAGATGTAATAGTTCTATATGTAGACCATTCAGCAGGAGTTCCTTAAGACATGTGGTCCAACATTGCATGGTTAGCCGCAAACTGCTGCTATGCGCCCAGGAACTGCAAACCCAACCTTGCTTGCATGTGATGCTCTGGGATTTATGGTGGCAATAAAATTCTTCTATTAAAAGAGAATCAGAACCCATCCAGCCAGAATCAACATGTTACTTCCAGGAACCATGCTGCAACCGCACAGCAACACAAGCACAACTTCACCACAACACAATCACAACCATGCACATAATAGCACAAACAGGCACAACCAAAAGTGGCAAATCCAATCACACTTGAATGTGTTTCTCCATGTATTTGTTACAGCAATGTAGTTCTTCTATTAGAGGAGGAAAAGCACCCTTATGGCCAAAAGCAACATGTTATTTTTAGGAAATGTGCTGCAACCTCACCACAATGCAAGCACAACCCCACTGCAACACAAGCACAACCAAGCACATAATAGCCGGACCATGCACGACCAGGAGCAGGTAAACAAACCACGATTGCATTTGGGGTGGTAATATAGTTATTCTATCAGAGAAGGAATAGCAACCACATGGTCAGAAGCAACATGTTGCTTCAGGAACCGTGCTGCAACCCCACTGCAACACAAGCAACACCACTGGAGCACAAACACATCCCCACTGCAACTCGGGTACAACCATTCACATAATAGAACAACCATGCATAACCAGGAGCAGCAAACCAAACCATGATTGCATTTGTGGTGGCAATGCAGTTCTTCTATCGGTGGAGGAGGTGTAGCACCTGTATGGCCAAGAACAACTTATTACTTCCAGGAACCATGCTGCAACCCCACTGCAATGCAAGCACAACCATGCACAGAATAATGCGACCATGCACAACCAGGAGCAGCAAACCAAACTGTGCTGGAATTTGTGGTGGCAATATAGTTCTTCTATCAGAGGAGTATTAGCACCTACATGATTGGAAGCAACATGGTACTTCCAAGAACCACACTGCAACCCCACCTCAACACAAGCACAACTGTGCACATAATAGTTCAAATTCAAACTGTTCTCAACTCTTCCTCCAATAATGACTCAATAGGCCTGATACTAGGTGATCCAGCAAACCTGTAATAGATTTCCTAAACATCATTTGTTGGAAAATGCTTTATATCCTTGGCAACATCTATTCCAGATTTGCTGGATGACCCAGGTTCCCCCATGGTAGTCTATCTTCTCCAGTCTTGGAGAGCTTTTATAAATCGGGCCCCATATGTACATTGTACCACGTCAAGTTATGAGGCTGCAGAGGGCTGATCTGTCTCAATCATTCGTGGACACAAATTGCCAGGGCCAAGGATTTTCAAAGTCATGTCATCTCTGAGCCAGGAAGAAGATGGTGAAAATGGAAGATACCTCGACAAACATGGCTCCATTCTTCTAGAAGGAGAAGCAGATGATGGCATTGTCAGAGGAAAGTCTCCAGGAGAGGTAATACATACCTGGAAGTGTTATACTGACACATTACTGAGCATGCTACACTTAGCATGAAAAAATATATCTGATGCTATCTGTGCTTTAAGTTCTCCTTGACTGCACCTAAATAACCATTACAGTTCTACTCTATGTTTTCAACTCAACTCTATTAAGCCCCCCAGTGAAACATGGCGGGGGAGGACAGTGGGTGGTGAGGCATGATGTACACTATGGAATTTAACATGTCTCCATGCCGGTGCACCAGCAGCACAATAAAACCTTTCGCATGTAAGCATTATTCAGGCTTTCTTGTATTGAAGTTGGTGTTTAGGAGAGTGAAGATGCCCGGCAGCAAGCATTGGCAGTTGGTTGCATTTGGATAAGCTAATTTAGGAGTAGCTCAATTAAGTGTTATCTGATCTCCTTCCCCAGAAACCCAGAATATTGTGTTCTTTACATCTGACCTAAAGTGGGACTAGGCACAATATGGCACATCCAGTATGGCCACCTCCATGGAAGTCAGGTCCATGTACTTCTCCATCCGTTGGCCCCTTAGTTTCCCCACTGCTTCAGTGATCCTATTTGGGCTGATAGGCATCCTCTGGTGACCATTCTCAGCATGCACATTGATCAAACAACGTACATGAAAAATAAAAAAGTGCATGGTGCAAAAGTTTTTTTTTAGCAAACAGTACTAGCAATATTGCATGGCATGCAAAGTACATTTCTCTAAGCTCAGTGATTTGCAAGCAAAGCTAGGCGATCCATTGGAATCATATGCATTGGAAGATGAAAATAATTTGGCTATTTTTGTAAATGAATGCCCTGCATTCTTCCTAGGTCAGTGTTACTGATCCATTTTAACATGGGGGAACCCCTTGAAATAACTTTCATGGAACCCCTGCTATAGTTGTCATATCCACAGCTCACAGTACTTTAGTATGGTGGTCAGTAGAAAGAACGCTTTACATTTCTGGCCATTGGGAAGGTTGCCACCATTACAGTAAGCCAAAAAGATCATTGGTGTCAGTTAGACTGACTTGAGAGGCACAAACTGCTCATTGTTCAAGAAACCCCCTGCAACCTCTGGAGGAGAAACACTCAAACCCTTGTTGAGAAACACTGATCTAGGTATCCAACCCCATTGGTAACAACTGTGATATGCTCAGGTATGTCTCCTACATTTTCAATCTTTTATTTTCGCTTTTGACTGGTAAAGGCACATGGACACCATAAACAATTATTTTTCATAGAACAATTGTTGGCTTACAAAATATTGTTCTGCTATAGGGGTCGTTTCTACTCAAATAGCAGAGTTGCTCTTTAACAACACAAAACCCAGTGCAGTATTGATGTATTTTCTGAACACAATGTATTCCCAAGCTTGCCGTGTTCCCGATCTCTGCGTTATGTGTTTCGGTGACAGTGTAATAGATGGAAAAAGGCACACACACCAAACGGTATTACCTTTGTTTTCCAAGAACAAATGACTTGTTATTCTTTTGCAAAGATGCTTGAATCTTTTTCCCCATAGATGCAGAATAACCTACACAGACATCTAAATGCCTTTGTTCCTATTTGTAAGAAGTCCACAAAGTGTCCCTATCAAGGAAATATTCAAACATTGTTTTAAATCATCATAGACAAACAAGGAGCTGGCACTGCGGCACAGCTTGTTTTGGTGTTACGGAATAAAAACAGAAGGGAACATCTCTGTTAAAGAACCAATAAGTTCAAGTAAAAAAATATAAATATAATATAAATATAATATAAATATATGTTATAGCAGATCAACAAGTAAATGCTTGGTTACCATACATATATAGGAACTCTTACCTGTCAAAGGTTTTGTCATTCTGTCCACTGACTCTTAGGTCAGTTTAACCCATGATCATTTTGGCTATCTGTAAGGACAGCATTATTCCCAATGGTTAACATTGTAGGAGGCATTGTTTCCATTGATGACCACAGTATTGTACTGTGACCGGGGGAATGATAATTGTAGAAAGGGGTTCCCTGAAGACCTGAAAGTTTTTTCACGGGTTCCCCCATGTTTACAAGGTTGAAAAACACTGGCTTAGCCATTGACCTGCCCCCAGTATGCTGAATAAATACAAAAGGAACATGTCATGCTGAAGAGGTAATCACCTTTGGAAGAACACTGTTCTGTTCTCTTCTTTCAGCAACACACTGTAACAATATTGAGCAAGCCAGGGGTGTGTCAAGCCGGCAACATGGCTGCTTAAGCTAGGAACTCCAAGCCATTAGGAGGACCTAGTGACTTGTTTGGCAACAACTTTTGGCAGCGCTCAGATCTAGCAATAGGAGACTACTCCCAAGTCAGTGCAGACCATAGCCAAGTGAAGGAAAGGAAGTTCCAGAATTTGTCCAGCTTCTTTAGACTGCAGGAAATCTTCAAGATGTCACCAAATCTGCACTCCCTGCATCTCCTGCCTCTTATAGCTCATTGGAAGGCTCTGCTAACAGCTTCCTCTCTGCAGCTCCTCTGGGAGCCTCACCTCCACATTTATGGGGAACCCAAGAACTAGGCAGACCCAGGCCAAGGAGGAAGCTGCTCCACTAAGCCCTGGCTTGGTGGCACCAATAAAAATTATTAAAACTCCTCGGGAGACATCTCTGTTTCTACCTTATTGTCATTTACTCCAGCAAATGTCCATATTAGTGGATGATAGTTAAGCTTCTTTTCTGGATCATGGCACTAGGATCCAGTTCCTGGAAGATGGGAGAATTTTCCCAAGCCCATAATGATATACTTGATGCTAACCAGGATCATGACATGGGTATCCAATGGCTCACATCAAAAGTTGCAGACCTATTATTTTTGCCTGCATTAAAGTGCAATGCTACTCCATTCAAAATGAATTTGCTGCCTTAACAAAGAGCATTTTACTGCACATTATTGTGTTGTGCTGTCACAGGAGCTTGAAATGGGTACTAAGCACCATACGGCATCACAAGTTGCCCCCTTTACCTTGGTCAAAAATCCTATTAAAATTGCTGAAAAGTTCATTTTTGTATAAGTTAGTTCCAAAATAAGCATTTTCTCCATGTATTTATTATTATTTATGTCCTAACATTGCAGCTTCTACAAGGTCCAAGCTTACGAATGTAGCTTCTGAGGTGTTTTCATGGTAAATACACGGAGGTGGGGAGGTCAAATCTTGATACAAATTCACAAATGTTAAAGTCAAGGTATTTTAGGCTGAAATGTCCCCCCCCCCCCCCCATAAAGAGCTGGGAACTAGTTGTAAATATAATGAATGGTAATACAGATGTGTGGCAAAGATAATGAAACTAAAAGCCAATGTCTTTATCATGCCAGGAAAAATAGGCTGGTGAGCTATGAAAACAGAACGTTATGTATTCAGCGAGTTTCATCGCTTGCCTGGAATAATCGACTGGTAAGGGATTCACTGTTATGACGACCACCCTCAGGTTCTTTTGGTTCTCCTGCAGGTAAATGCCTAACGGGATAATTGCAGTAAATTTAAAAATGAGAACCTCAGCAGTATTGAATGTCAATATTATTACATTTCATGCACCCAATCGGCATGATCTATAAAGACATTTATGAAGGGTCTGTGAAATGACTGCGATGACGGTAAAAGGTCCTCCATCATTTTAGGATTATCTCGGTTGATAGCTGTGACCTCGGACTTTTGAGAGCTCTGTTGGCTTCCAAGACGTTTGGCTGGCATTTTCCATACGCATCAGACACTGGCTATGATCCATGTCTTTGGAAAGGTGCCATCTTCATCTGTGAGGACTTCTCATTGGCCAGAAGCAGCTGTCTCAAACCTTTTCCTTTTAGCAGGCAATAAATCTGTCTATTTAAAATAAAAACAAATAGTTTTGGCTAAGTTTCTTGTTTTAGGAAAATGAAATAAGTTTCCCAAACTTGACCTGTCCTAATTATGGAAACTACAAGAAGCGTCCATCTTTAGATTCAGATATGTTAACATTTTCTTTTGCTTCTTTGACACTTTATAAAAGATTTGATGTGAAAGCCATAATTTTATACATGGGGGGGGTTGGGTTTTTTGCTGTTTCCTGTTCACATCAGGTACTGTAGCTCCTTTAAGAGTGAGCCTCACGGTCTTGAGCTGGGGAACATGCTACCCCAGTTTCTTCTGGGGAATAGGAAATAGGGAACTGCCTGTAGGAGTAAAACAGATATATGGAATGGTATGTGCAGGGGGAATTTACTCTATTGGAATATGGGGAAGTTCAGACTGTAAAACATTTGGAAATCACTGGACCACTAGAGCAAGCATGGTCTAGTTTATACAAGCTTTAAGCAACAGCTTCGGCTTTGCTTTGCTTCCAATTTTGGAAAAAGTTGCCAGAAAATACAGCTTTGATACAGGCCAATATGGCTGTCCATGTTGAAACTAAAGCTAAGCAACCATAGAGACTGGAAAGCTATAACGTGTGTATCAGAGGCCTAAAATATGTGTTTTTCAAGCGGGTGTTCGAAGCAAAGACCAGGCATACGTACGCCAGAGCTCCTGTTTCTGAGAAAACCCAACAGCCCGGAGGAGCTTATTGACTTGCTAAGGGGGAAGGGCTCCATCCACTAGATGAAAGAGAGAGACCTGAAGGCCAACAGACTGCAAAAAGATTACAGCATATGAAGAATTTGTTTGAGTAACTGTAGCTGTTTGGTGAGACAATATTGATTGTACTCGACCTGAGCCCATAGCTTGGAGCAGGGTTTGTCAACCTTTTAACATGGGGGAACCCCTTGAAATAACGTTCAGGTCTTAGGGAACCCCTGGTATAATTACTATATCCACAGCTCATAGTATATTAGTATTGTGATCAGTGGGAGGAATTCCTCTTACATTTGCTGGACATTGGGAAAAATGTCACCCTTACAGATTCAGATCATTGGTATCAGTTAAAATGACCTGAAAGTCACAAAATAGCTCATTGCTCAATGAGTCTCTAGCAACCTCTGGAGGATCCCTGGTTTTGTGAAACAGTGGCTTAGACCATTTGTACCACTGCTGCCTATAAAGCCGTACAAGTCTCCACATTTTACCATGATGGTCAAAATGTCTGCTATATATTCAATATTTGATAATGATTTGAACTACTGGGAGTCATAAAAGCTGTTTCTTGATACAGGAACAGGACAAAGGAAGAGATTTTGTTAATGTTTGGACATATACTTCAAGACCGAAAGAAATGTGAAACAAAACCAAGCCAAAGACAATACAGGTTATCGCCCCCCAAAAAGCTGACCAAGGGCTGTTTCAGACTTGTGGTTGACCACAGCCTTCTACCACAGGCTCAACCATGCTCTCAACTGTCACCGTTCAACTGAATAGGAGCATTTGGGAATACTTTTGAGCATGCGTTTGTGGTAGTGGTAGATCATGGTGCCATTCCTGAAAGCGACAAGTTGCTTCTTCTGGAAGGAGAACCGCAAGAAACCCAAAAGTCCAAAGGGGCAAAATGACCTGCCAGATCATAGTGCAGTTTCTAAAAACAACAAGCCACCTCCTCTTGAAAAGGAACCCTACCACAAAGAGCAATGGCTGCAGCATCATTAAACATGTGGTATGGTTTGCTGTTCCTAAGTGCATAGCAGTGGTTTGCTATGAGCCTGGTAGCACCTAGCTCCTTATTTTCCCACCGCAAGTCTAAAAGGGGCCTAAGTGTTCGACTCAGATTCAGCCGTCACTTTGCAGAAAATATGAAGTTATTATTATCCGTGCTTTCTCCAGCACAGCGATTTGGAGAAACCTGGGTCAGCTGGGAATTATGCAGATTTATTCCCAGTTGGGCTGCTTTGGATAAAGAAATGAAATGTGAACAGTACAAACAAAAGGGATGGAACACAAATTAGACATCGAACAGCGCAATCAGTTCACAGCACCTTAAAAACGGCTCTATTGTTAGCAGCCGCTCTGCTCATAGATGACATTGTTTTTCCTCCACCGCTCCCGTATGTTCGAAGCTCCTAGAATTCAAATGAAGTTTTCAGAAAACCTAATTGCTGCGGTTTTTGTTTTTTCTTTGAGAGGTCAAAAATATTTTGATGGGGCGTAAATAGGAAATAAAAATCTACAGAATGGATTCAAGTGGTTTACCTCTAAGACTCTCCGTATTTATTAAGAATCAAACCATGTACTTGATATTGATACAGGAATATAAAACAGCCACGGCAGCCGTTGTGAATGACCTTGTTATGCATTTGGATAAATTATTCTTGTATCAAAATTGTTACTAGTTTGAAAGCAGCTTTGCTGAAAATGAAAAACTACCACTGCAGTGGGGGTAGCCCCCACATTGCCAGGGTAAATGCTTATTCTCATATTATTCTCATTTTTAACATGGGTGAACCCTTGAAATAACATTCAGGTCTTCATGGAACCTCTACTATAATTACTATATCCACAGCTCACAGTATATTAGTGTGGTGGTCAGTGGGAAGAATGCCTCTTACATTGTTGGCCATTGGGAAGAATATCACCCTGCCTGTATTGCATAGCGAAGCACACAGCTATAAGGATCACATCCTAGGGCCAATATAAGGTATGTAATAAAAAATGTATATATCCATATTGTATTATCATAGTGGACCAATAAAAGCAGTTTAATTTTCATTTTTTAATATATTGGAATTCTGGTTAAAATAAAAAACATATGCTGCAATTAGGATTTAAAATGTCTAAATTAAAGAATAATTTTAACTATGTTACTAAAATCTAACTTTTTTTGTGTTATTTTATTCCTATCAATGTGTCCAAGCTGTACATTCTCAGAACAGCAAATTCATGGTTTGGGCAGAGTCGGCCAAAGATTCACCACCTGTCCCTCAATTTCCGACATAATCTCACACCAAATCACTGATATATATTTTACAATCTTCCTGATTTTTTAATACTGAGCAACCGCCTATAATTACGGAAAGAGATGTCCTGCATATCCACACCGGAGCATTAAAATGGCTTTATTTGTATTTTTTTATATTATTATGTGATGTTATTAAGAATTTATAGACTTCTGTCAATTTACTGCGGCCGAAATGGAGATGAGTAAAATAGCAATTTGCTCGCTTCTCTCCTCCAATCTCATCATGTTAAATATGGTTAGGTTGTAAAAATATCATCTGTCCATGGTGTTTTAGCGATAATTCAATAAAAAATTTAATCTAACATGCTCCTAATGGCTTTTAAACTTGTAAAATCTGACTTAAATTGTAGTGTGGAAATTATTGCATAAGCTAGAAACAAAATAATTGTTTTTTTTTTACTTTTTTTTTAATGGTTTCTTAATAACTGAAGCTGGAAAATGGAATTTAGACACTTTAATTAAACAGTTCACAGACCTTGCCCTGTAAGAGAGATGGGAATTAAATTATTACATCCATGCTTTAGCTGAAATGATACAAGTACAGTCCTATTGGGCATTAAATCAGCATTTGATAGTTTTGGATTCCGTGTAACCAGTTCTTAGTTTGATCGGCGTTCTTAATGATGCTGCTTTAAAATGAGATTCGGATTTCTTGAGGCTCGTGTTCTTTTTTAGCAAAAGAGATTCCAAAGTTTACCTCCTAATACATATCTAAGATTGTGGATTGTGTATGTAACAGCCCCACATCCATCCGTACAATGACTAGTCATGAGCACATAACTAATTGGAAAGTCTAGAGCAGCCTTTCTCAACTTTGAAACCCTTGAAATAATTTTCAGGTCTTTAGGGAACCCCTGCCAGTATTACCAATTAATGGTTCATTACTGTGGTGGTCACTGGGAAGAATGTTTCTTAGATCGCTGGCCATTGGGAAGATCATTGGTGTTGGTGAAACTTACCCGAGAGTCAAAAATTACTCATTGTCCAAGGACCCCCTTGCAAACTTTGGAGGAACCCTTGTTGGGAAACACTGATCTAGACAAATCAAGCAAGTTGTAAAACACAATCTTGCACTCACAAAGTGTTCAATTCTCCAACCGCTTGCAACAATTCCATAATTCCTATAGAAAAAAAGCACATTTTTCAACTGCAATTAAATAGACATTCAAGTATTTAGTACGTCTGAAGAAGCTTTGCCTTTTATTGCTCTTGGGCGCCTATTGGCAACTGCTTGGCATACAGGTATGAACACTGAACATAGCCAGAATTTTGAAAAAAGTTGCATTTTTTGTGACATCCACACCTGTGCCTCTCATCTGGGCCTGCACTTTAGTCAATCCTATGGAGAGCTCCTTGAGCTTGCACTCTTGACTAACTCGCCATAGGATTGAGCAGAGTAATCTAATTCCCAAACCAAAAGCATTATTATGGAGTACTCCCACCCTACCTTTTTGTGACTATACCAGCCTTTATCCTTTCCAAAAGATTTTCATGATTTGTCTGTGGGACTTTGTGTCCATTCAGCTAAAACAGCAGAGGTCAAATACGAATGTTGAAGACTTGTTTCCCAATAAGTGTTCCAATTCATCCAAAAGGTGTTTGGTAGGGTTGAGGTCAGGGCTTTATGTATTATACTTCAATTCTTCCACACAAAACTGGTCACATCATGTCTTTATGGAGCTGGCTTTGTACACAGGGGCACAGTCTTGCCGAGACAGAAAGGGGGTTTTCCTTAAACTTTTGCCAAAGGTTATAAAGCAGAATTGCCAAAAATGTCCCTGTATGCTGTGTAATTTCCAGTTCCTCCTACTGGAAACACCTGAACTAAAGTGTCCACATGCTTTTGGTTGTACAGTAGGATGTGACTGTCATACTTACCATGCCTCTGTTCCAGTGTTGGGTGTCTGCTCGGCCAGTTAGAAGATAGCTTTCCTATTTGGCCAAGGTACTTATGCATAACAGAACATTTCCCTGTATTTGAGCAATGCATCGCTATGCTAGTGCCAAAGTCCCTGCTGTGCAAATGTCTCATGAGACTCAAAACTTTGTATGCAACTTCTGTAACACTTAAGGACCTCATGTGCCTTATGTGACCCCTACAACCCAATGTTCCTCCTGCGTAACCAATGACCTTGTGTGTTTTAGTTATACTTTGTGCTCCTGTGTTTCTACAAACCGGTTCTACCACACTTTTTAGATACCTGCTCTGTCACACTTAGCTGTTCCTCACTAAAGCACAGGCATCTCCCCCCTGCACATGTGGGCAGTTTTGATGCTGGGCGTGCCTCTGTTTCAACTCCGTCCATGCCGCTGGCCAATCAGTGCCTCTTAGCCAGCCCTGGCTATTTAGAAAGCTCTCAGACTCCATTTTGTGTTCGTGCAACAAGTCGTGTCTCCTTTGTGTCTCCATTGTGCCGAGCCCTTAGTTCTGTGAACTAGTTCCTTTACACCTGCTGCCTAATTCAGTGTTTACTGTGTCCAGCCCCTCTGTTAACCCCTAGTTGTCCAGTCTGTTGGTTCCCAGCCAAATTCCCTGTGCTATTCCTGTGTTCCTGTCTGCCTGTGGTTATCCCTGCTTCTCCGGTGCCTCCTGATGTTTCTAGTGTCTCATGTGTTCCCTGTGCCCGCAGTGGCCCCTGTGTCATTGCTGTCTGTCTCCTAGATCCCTGGCTATTGACCCCGGCGTGTGACCTGAACTCTCTTGCTTGCTGCTTGTCTCGACCCCGGCTTTCCTTGACTATCCTCCTGCCTGGTGATTTATTACCGTGCTTGCCCACCTTGGTGTGCCCAAGGACCGCAACCTGGCCGTAACCAGCAGCACAACATCCTCACCATCAGAGGCTCTGAAGAAAACCTTGTTACTGCTAAGACTCTACGCCTTGGTCCTTCTCAGGGCTCGCACCACCTCCATACGGCCCCTACTGGCCCTGTTTCTCTGTGCGTGACATGTTCTGGCTTGTCCAAGAGTCACAACCTTGGAGTCATTCAAAGCAAAGCCAACCACCTCTGGTGAACACTAGCAGATTTTGTACTTCAATCACACCTTTCCCGAACCACAGTACAGAGCAACCAAAGCCTGGATAAGCCCACTTCCAATGGATTCTGATTCTGGTACGTGCCCAGTAATGGTCAGATATCTACAAAATTATTTTCCATATAGTGTATGTTAACTGTGAATTTACCTGTTTGCCTGCAGTAGTATTTTTATCATTATTTAGCAAAGGTAATTTATTCTTTACTAAACCATGACCCCTAAAGAGCATTGGCGGAGGGGGATTTACCTTCTATTATGACTCCTAGCTCAGCAGCCCAGTGGCCTTTGGAAGGTGGCCTCAGATAATCTTTTTCACACATCATGATGTGAAGTCTTATAAAGAAAATTCATTACCAGCCGTCATCTACAGGAGACAGAGAAACTAATCATTCGTGCTGTGTGTCATAAATGCCCCCAGACAAACCTCAACAGTCGTAAATTGCTGGGCAATGCTGGCAGACGTGTGTCCTCGTGTTGATGGACAATGAGCAGGGGTGACTCAGAAAACCAACAAACTTATTGATCCATCATAGGTGCAGAATCTGCAGTGGGGGGTTATCTAAAATATAAAGCCACATTTCAGTGAATTGACCAAGTATGCTTGATGGCCTGATTTATGCAGCATAGCCAGAATATGGCATTGCCCGTGTAACTGGTTTCATTAGTTGCAATCCTGGGATTAGTTTGCATACAATATCTATTTCTGTATACAAGAAATGTTTATTGTCAGTTTAGATTCTGTATTTGGTTACTTTATTTTCAACAAAAACCTTTTTCCCACTCAGCAACCTTAACCAAGAGTTGCTTTTGTAGCATTGCACAGCTTGGAAGACCTTAACTCAAAGGACAGATGAGTTCTGGACCATTAGGAAAGTAGGGTTGGGAAGGGGTGGGCTACAAAAATATACCTGCCATTTGGGTAGCCCTACTTTGCTCTTCTTCATATTAAACCATATCTAACTTTTGGAAATGCTAGCTGACTGGTGGTCTTTGCCTAGTGGTCTTACTATCACTGATAATTAATAAACCTCTAGTGCCCAGGGATCGCAGTGGAACTGCAGATGAACTCTCAATGAAGTTTCCCCATTGAGAGTTCATCTGCAGTTCAGTTCCCACTGTCACCACCAGTGACCGTGACAGCTGATTGGAGAAGGCACGCTGTGACTGCAGGTGAACTCCATTAAGAGTTCATCTGCAGTTCAGTTCCCACCGTCACCGGGCTGTACTTATCAGCCCGGTGACCGTGGGAACTGAACTGCAGATGAAATTTCAATGGGGAAACTCCATTGAGAGTTCATCTGCAGTGCCACTGCGTTACCCGTGCACTAGAGGTTAATTAACCTCTAGTGCCCGGGGGTCGCAAACAGGAGGATTCCCAAGGCTGCATGAATGAATGCAGCCCTGAGACTCCACTGCGATCCCAGGGCACTAGAGATTAATTAACCTCAAGTACCGGGGATCGTAATGATTTCCTCGATCTTCCTATGGTTTCCCGAAATCGGTTTAACGAAATTTCGCGGTCACATCGGAAGTTTGAGGAAATTTTCGTGAGAATGCCAGAGGCATTTGTAGACAGCATCCGTGGACAGATCGAAGGCATCAGTTCCGGACAGTAGACCAAGATGGTGGCCATCTCTTTCTTTGGTTTCTAACTTGGTGATTAAGCAGCCTTTGGCTGTTGATGGACAATGAAAGAAAAACTTCACATTATTCCATCAGTAATCTTCTACTGTAAGCACGCTTAAAGTGTTAACTGATAGCACTGTGCAAGAAAGTAGAATTAGAGGACTATGGAGGCCAGCTTTAGGTATGTGCTAATTTTTTATAAAAATCTTTGTTCTTAAATGGTCCTATGTATCTTTATGCTAGGTAAGCCTATCAGAAAATGTGGGAGCTCCTAATTCCCTGTGCTATTTGGCTGTGTTGATATCATATGTTCCCAGATATCTCTACTATTCGAAGGAAGGGGAGGCATTGTGTAGGCCTGTGCTAAGGTGACCGCCATACTCCTTCATATATTCAGAACATTGGACCTGGTTCTTGCATGATAGTCTCTCTTCTCCAGTCTTGGAGAGCCTTAATAAATCAGGCCAATTGAGTGAGTATTGTCACCATTGCAGCTCTCACGTTAGGTATGGCCATCTGCAATATATTATATTTGTATTCTTGGGTATAGACTTTAGCTTTTGGAAATATTCTAAATAAATGAAGAGATCAAAATAACGTAAAATAAATGGGGAACATAAAGACTTTTAAATAATGAAGAAGTAGAATTCAGACAATGTTTGTCATTGAAAAAAAAATTAATAAACATATGTGAGGGTTGTAATCCAATTTGTAATCTAATAATAATTTGCTGGTGTCCCTGTAAAGGGTTAAAGAGTAGATGCCAAGGTCCAAATTGATGGTTTGTGCTCAGATAGAGGGGTGTTATGTCTGACTGTCAGAAGATAGCCACAAGGTTAATTGTCTACACCTGAGCAGCTCATGTGATTAAGGATCACAGTGCCATGCTGAGACAGATGGGAGTTCTGGGGCGATCGCTGTCACAGCCAACGTTTGGTGGACAGAGCCGTTCTGCTAGACAGATGGGAAGGGTTGTGTTTGGGACATTTTTATACAAGGACACCAGGCTTGTGATATATGTTCCCTGATGGTATCTGGTGAAATATCTTTTTCAAATGGGCCCCTGTGTGTAGCTGTGTATATACCAGTCAGTTCTTTTCTTTGAAGCCTGATAATTATGTAAGTTTTTTATGGCTATTCCTACTGTTTTATATGATGTACTCTAGTGGCATCATGTGATGAGGATTCTTGCCTCCTGGCCTCTAATTTTCTGTTGGGGGCACTTCTCAGCAATGTACCATCTGCAACCTTATCTCCATGATCCATTGTGTACATCTTCATGTGCCATTGCTGGAAATTATGACTTCCCCAGCTCAGGGTGTTTGTGGGTATTTGTTGGTCATATATTGGTTAGTTTACATTTGTAGACGTAAAGGAAGGTAATTTTCTGGATCAACCAGAACAACTGGTTTTACACCAGTTCTTCCAACAATGGAGCCTACATAGCCCAAGGTTTTATGTATCCCATTGGCCTGGTAAGACTTTATCGACCTCTAATAGACTATTGTGGCCATTTTGCACTTTGGTCTTTAGGTCCTCCAAATTTGGCTACTGAATGTACCCTTTCTTGTTTGGGGTTCTTTATTCAGATCAATTGATTAATCCAACCAGATTCGCAATTCATATTTTTTGAAAAATTTGTTTAAATGATCTAAATATGGAGCTCATTATTTGTTTTTAGCTCAGTCAATCCACCATTCCTGGATCGATTGGCTGAACTGTACTTTAAACCTGTCAATGACAGTTGGATGTCGTTCTTGACATGATGCACTGTCTGCAAAGGGTGTAGACAGGTGTACCAATGTGGCAGCCTGTCTTTGGATTTTTTGGTTGAGCCAAAAAGGTGTACAGCATTCCCCTAACGTTGGTTGATCAACCCCCCCATGGCTGAACCTGCTTTCACCACTGCTGTTGCCCTGTAGTTAATATCATGGAGGTACCCACTAACATGGACAGAAGAATAATACATAGTCAATATACATTATTCACACAGGCTCACCAAATTGGACAAGAGAAGATTGGAAAAACATTGCCTGGTCTAATGAGTCTGCTTTCTGCTGCCACATTCAGATGGCAGGGTCAGAATTTGTCATCAACATTATGAAGGTATGGATCCATCCTGCCTTGTATTGTTAGGGACAGATTGTGGTGGTGTAATGGTTTTCTTGGCACAAGTTGGGTCCCTTAGTATCAGATGAACATTGTTCATATGCTACAGCCTACCCTAATATTACTGTTGGCCATGTCTATCCATTTATAATGGAAGTGTCCCCATCTTCTAATGGCAACTTCCAGCAGGACAATGTACCATGTCACAAAACTCATATTATCTGAGACTGGTTTCTAGAACATGATAACTCTGAACTCAAATGGCCTCCTATGTCACCAGATCTCAATACAATACACAGCATCTTTAGAATGTGGTGTAATGGGAGATTTGCATAGTTGGTATGCAGCCAACAAATCTACAGCAACAGCAAAGTGTGATGCTTAGCTGTCAATGTTTTTCATCTTGATTGGCTGAGCTGTATGCTAAACCTGTCACTGACAGGGGGAAATTGTTCCGGACGACAAGCGTAGTCTGTAAAAGGTGTGGACTTGGTGTGCCAATGTGGTAGCCTGTCATTGGATAATTGGATGATCCCCAGCAAAGGTAATTTTGCTCATGTGTGGGATACATCACCATCTCGGAGTTCCCTTACAAGGTTGGAATAGCTCAGATCCTTCTCTAAAAAGAAGGAGAATACTGCAGCAACATCTTTATAATCACATCTTGTTATCTTGTTTGGAGTTCTGCTTCAAAATGCATAGCACAAAAAATGCAATGCAAACAAAACGCTTCCCCAACCGTTCATAGTTTCGAAAACTTTGTAAAGTGAACAGTTGTGGCAATTGTTATTCCGTTCCATCTATCTTTGCTCCCCATGATTCTAATATTCCAGTCTACAGCAATGTGACCTTTTCACAGCGAGAAAGAATTATAACAGGGGCCCAACTTTACTATAAATATCGGCAACCATCCATAATCTTAGCCTAAATTGGACATCGCAAACGGGGAGAATTATAAAATAAGGAGAAAAAAAAGCTGTATATCAACATTATTTAAGTGACTAATTAATCATCCACTGTAATTAAAAAGAGCCATCTTATCAGGCAGTACATCTTCTAAGTTGCATGACATCCTCATCATACGGATACGAGCGATAGCTATTGGTAATGGATCCCGATTAGCGGAACCGAAATTTAAACAATTAATTATTAGCATCTTCCTTCACTTTGCACTCTCTTTAATTAATTCTGCAATGTTTTATTTCACTGAAGAAAAAAAAACACGAATACTTTACACTTAAATACTTTCCTTTTACAAGTCAATTTACAGTGTTTTTCAGATAGAGTGGTGAAGGGTTAGACCCATCGTCAGGATTTTATGTAGATCCACAATCTTAGTTATTCTAATGACCAATGTCATTGAGACAGAAAGCAAAGGGGAATCCAAATCCCTATAGTTGCCACCAAAAGAAAGAGGTGAGGGGAAATATTTCCAACAGGGATCCCAGTTCTGGTGAATTTAGCTTATATGGAGACATTTAGAGTCGCTAAAGTAGCAAAAAAAGGCTCTTGCCTGTAAAATTGAGTTATTTATTTGTCAGTGTATCCTATATATAAACTTGGTTATCTACTAAAATAATCACAACTTTTAGCAAAGTTAACACTTTTAAACTACATACATATGTAGTGTGTATGTGAGCATTGTTTAAATGTCACAGCCTACCTTAGTATTGTTGCTAACCATCTCCATCCCTTTATGATGGAAGTGCCGTCATCTTCTGATAGCTACTTCCAGCAGGATAATGCGCCATGTCACAAAGCCCATATCAACACAGACTGGTGTCTTGAAGATGACAATGAGTCCACCGGACTCAAATGATCTCCAACGTCACCAGCGCTCAATACAATACAGCACCTTTGGAATGTAGTTAAAGCGTACCAAAACTCAGAACTTTCACTTTACATAAAAGGGTAAACAACCCTTTTATGTTAAGTAAAAAATTTTTTAGGTGCAACACTCATTTAAAAAAAAAAAAAAAGAGTGCACCCCCCACCCCCCCAATTCTTGATCGCCTAAGTGATCGAGAATGAATGGGAGCACAAAGCCTCCCAGGAGACCTACATCAGGAATCCCGGAAGGCTCTTGGGTGCTCCTCCTGCGCATGCCCAAGCATCTGGGGAATGCGCAAAAGGAGTCTTTTCATAGAGAAAAAAAATTTGCCGATCTCACACATGCGCAGTGGGATCGGCAAGTTTTTTTTCCAACCTACATTACCTGATCTCGCGTCTAGGAAGAAGAACCCGGAAAAGGTGAAGAAGATGACGGCACCCGGTGCAGCACCCAATGGAAGACAGATGGATCGGACTGCCCTGCGGGATTTGAAGGTAAGTGGATTTTTTTTTGTTTTCATGCACTTTTGGGTTTAGTTCCTTTTTAAATTGGAGATTTGCATTGTGGATGTGCAGCTGACAAATCTACAGCAACTGTGTAATGCTATCATGTTAATGTGCAACAAAATCCCTGACAATGTTTCCTGCATCTTGTTTAATCTTTGATACAAAGAATTATGGCAAAAGAGAATCCAACATGGTACTAGCAATGTATGCCTAATAAAGTGTCCAGTGGGTATATATACGGTATATATATATATATAGTCATAATAAAAAGAAAGTCTTTTGCATCTAAGGTTCTACATATCAAGACATCATACCCTGGAAGGTTCAAACATATCAAAAATAAAGCCAAAAGGGATAAATTAAACTAAGTACACCCCATGGTTCAATAGCTTGTAGAACCACCTTTAGCAGCAATAACTCAAAGTCATCCTTTTTTGAATGACTTTATCAGTCTCCTATATGGTTATGGAAGAATTCTGGCCCATTCTTCTTTACAGCATTGATTCAGTTCATTGAGGTTTGTGGTTATGCAGAGCTCTTTTAAGGGCCCACCACATAATTTCAATCTGATTAAGGTCTCCACTTTGGGCCATCACACCACCTTGATTATTTTAGTTTTCAGCCATTCTGTTTTAGACTTGCTGATGAGTTTGGAAACATTATCCTGTTGCATAACCCAATTTTGGCCAAGCTTTAGCTGTCATATAAATGGCCTTAAGTTGGCAATGTGCATTGGTATACAGAGGAGTTCATGGTCAACTCAATGCCCATGTCTTGCGGCTGAAAAACAAGCCAAAATGATCACCCCTCTATTATTGTGCTGATATTTGGCAAGACTTGTTTGTGCTGATCTGCTGTGTTTGTTTTCTTGGAAACTTGGTGCTATGCATTATGGCCAAACACCTCAATGTTATTATTAATATTACACAGTATTTATATAGCGCCATCATATTACGCAGCGCTGTACAAAGTTGATAGTCGTGTCACTAACTGTCCCTCAAATGAGCTCTCAATCTAATGTTCCAACCGTAGTCATATGTCATTAATGTAGTCCAAGATCAATACTGAGGGGAAGCCAATTATCATTATTGTATGTTTTTGGGACGTGGGAGGAAACCGGAGTACCCGGAGGAAACCCACGCAGACACGGGGAGAACCTGCAAACTCCATGCAGATAGTGTCCTGGCCGAGATTCAAACTCGGGACCCAGCGCTGCAAAGGCCAGATTGCTAACCACTGAGCCACCGTGCTGCCCATGTTGGTCTTGTTGGCCCATGTACAAAGGACATTGTACTTGTGTTTTTTTCAGATGCAACTTTGCAAACCCAAGCCCTGCCTCAACATTCTTTCGAATGATGAAATTCAAATGATTTGGAAATGGCCTTTAATAAATAACCCTTCCCAGATTCATGGGCAGCACCAATTGATCCTCTAAGTTTATTGATGATACCTTTCCTCCTTGGCATTTGTGTGAACACACACCTGAATGCTTCAGAGCAGCAAACTACCAAAATTTCTGCTTTGATAGAGGTGCACACACTTGCTGATGATCAATTTATGAAATGATAAGCAGCACCCAGCTGCTACTTAGTTGCTAAAATCTGATGATATTCTGCCCTGATATGCAAAACTTACAATTGAGAGACAGAGACTTATCCACAGTCTTTCACAATAGAAAAATTGACAAGGTTGCAGCACTTGTTATGCTTTTTCTATATCTTGAGTAAGGGAGAGAGAAGAGAGAGAATTTTTCTTGGTTTGCTCTGTCTGCAGTTAATACTGAAACACACCTAAGATATCTACAAACAGTAAAAACAAAGACTGCTAGGTTGGTTTATTATAGCCTGACCCGTAACAAGCTTTCTGTGATTTGGTGGGATGGCAACTCCAGTCGCTGCAATCAGATCATTTTAATGGCAGCGGGGAGGCGGCTGACAGCTGCTGCATTTCACTGAAATTCCCTCCAGCCGCCTCCAGCAGGGAGATCCAGCGTCTGGCTGCTGTGCCTGGATACATTTATTGCTTGCTGGTGTCTCACTCAGGGTAGCGGGACTGCCCAGCCTGATAATGCGCAGCGCTGCAGGCCACAGATTGCTTTACGGGTTGCCAAATGATAGACTTTGCGGCAGATCTGCAAATGAAAAGCATTTTTATTGTAACGTTTGATTTACCGCTTAACTGCTGTTATAGTTACATATAACAATACTGGATTGTTGTATATAAATTTGCTATGAATGTGTAAATGGCATTAAATTTTGAGGATGGGAGGGAGATATAAGATGGAAGGAAGGGAGCAATGTGATGGAAAAGAAAGGAAAATGGTAATAGAAAAGGACAGGAAGGGAAAGGGAAAAGGGATAAGGAAAGAAAAGCAAAGGAAACAGGAAAGGGAAAGGCATAGGAAAGGCATAAATGAAAAGGAAAGGGAAAGGGGAAAGGAAGACAGGAGGTGTAAGGAGAGGAGGTAATAGGACAGGTGAGCAAAAAAAAACAAGAGGGATGAGTAAAGAATATGATGAAAAAGAAAGCAAAAAAGGAAAAGGAAAGGAACGAGGAAAAGAAAAGGAAAGAAGAAAGGTAAAGGAAAATATAAGAGAAAATGGTAGGGTATACAAAAGGGAAAGACAAGAAGATAAGAAAGGGAAAAGATTAGGGAAAGGGAAAAGGAAGAGAAAGGGGGATGTAAAAATAAATGAAAAAGGGAAAGGGAAAGGGAAATGGAAAGGAGTGAAAAGAGATTCAAGGAGGTGAGATAACAGGAAGTGTAAAGGTGCGTACACACTTCCAATTTTTATCGTTCCAATCGAACGACGAACGATCGATTGGGCAAAAAATCGTTCGTAAAAAAGTAACCAACGACGCCGACGAACGAGGAAAGTTGTTGGAAACGAACGACCGGACCGGCGGATCGGATTGGACGACGATCGTTGAACATCGTTCGTGTGTATGGTCGTTCGTTGATCAGAGCATGCGTGATGAACGAACGTCCGTTCACTTTCCTGTCGTGCACATAGTTCCTCTATCGCTTAAACGATCGTATCTATTGTGTGTACAATATCTACGAACGATCGTGTCGTTACCTCTATGTGCAGGATCGGTGCTATACGATCGTTCGTATATATCGTGCAGGAACGTTCGTCGTTCGTTTTCCGACGATAATAATTGGAAGTGTGTACGTAGCTTTAGAAGCTGAAATTGGAAGAACAAGAAGAGGAGACAGGTAAGCAGTAAAGACAGGAGGGATGAAGAAGAAGAAAAAATGATGAGAAGAGACAAGAAGGGTAAGTGGGAGATACAGCAAAGATGAAGACATAAGGGAATAGAGAAGGCTGGAAGGGTGAGGAAGGGAAAAAGGAAAGGTGGGGAATGGTGACATGCAGGGTAAGGAGAGGAGTAAGGAAAGGTATAGGGTGGACCCAGGGAAGGTGGGGAATGGTGACTGAAAAGGTAAGGAGAGGAGACAAAGGATGAGGAAAGGAAGAGGAGATAAAGGGAAGGATGAGAAAGGAAAAGTGGGGAGAAGTGACAAAAGGGTGAGAAGTTAAGACAGCAAGGGTAAGAATATGAGAAAACAATATTGAGGAGGGGACATGGAAAATGTAAGGAGTGCAGACACAAAGGGTAAAGAGAAGAAGACAGGAAAGGCAAGAAAAGCAGAGAGGAGACGGAAAGGGTGAGGATGGGAAAGGGGAATTGAGCAATGTAAAGTGAGGAGACGGGAAGGGTGAGGAGAAGAGATACAATGAAACTACACTGTTACAACTCCATGGTTGCACCCCAAATAAAGGCTACTAGTTAGTGAAGTGTTACAAGCCAGAACTTGCACCTTTAACAGTACAGTAATACAAGCTCACCTATACTACGACAGGTCTTCTGTAAAACATTGCTATAAAACAACAACAAGAATCCACTAGTCACCTTCGTATATCCGCAGTATCAGTTAAATCTCTCCAATTGTGTCCCCTTCAATGACTTTCATTTATTTCCATGTAAAATGAGGGTTTTAGATATTCTGGTTGCAATTGGAGCAGCCATATATTCAGCATGACATTGCTGTCTTCTCACAAGACGATCCTGACAATGGAATTTACGGCTGCCTTATAAAACAATATGAGTGTATGGAATATGTGTAGCCAAACCAAGAAATCTTTGGCACTGCCAGGCTGAGACATGTCCCGGGTAGAGAGGAAGGACTGGCTGCATCCCCTTCTTTTAGCTTTCCTCTATAACTCAGGAATTGGAGAATTAAACTGCAAAATCAAAACTATGCCATTGGTATTCTTCATTTAGGTAACTCAATGCATATCTAATGTCCAAACTTTTTTGTTTTGTAGAGTGTAAAAAATAGTTAAAAAACCACTATAAGGTTTTAATTTGCCATGTGTCCTATTGAGGACATTTTGCTTGATTTTGTAGATGCAACAGGAAGTGAGAGGTTTTACCACTTAGTACGAAGCCATCGTTGGTTGGCCAATCAAATCCGGATGGGATTACCCATCACTAATGAAAACTATAAATCACCATTCTTGTACAGCTACAAGACCATAGCTCTTTCTTTTCCTTGTTATGTACCAAAGTGACAACCCTTCCTTTTCTCTTGTGTGCTTTGACATTAGCCTGGTATGTACATCACAATTCACATTGAACATAACATATTCCAAACATGTCTATGCCTGGATTATGGCAGATGGCAGAACAGAGCATATAATCTGCTGCGGCTCTGTGGGGATGTTTTTTTCATCAGCAGTATATTATTTCTTCCTTCCAGTAAGGATTTGCGATTTCAAGCAAGAGTTCCCACTTCTCACAATGCAAGCATAATTCTATTCCCGTGTATGGAGACACAGAGTGTGAAGCTGGATTATAGGTATTCCAATGTTCCATATCCAGATACAATAAACTACAATCTCCCAAATGCAGATGATAGGTATAGGAAATAACATGATGAGCACATATGTGCATTCATTATGTACTCATGGAAATGTAACAGGCAATTTCCATGATATGAAGCTGGATGGGGTCAGCTGATAGGGATCCAGAAACCTGCATTGAAGTAATTGTATGTGGCCTTCTCCTGGTGGTTGTCATCATATGGATTTCAATACATTACTGTATGTAAATAAGAATGACTGCGCTCATATTAGATGAGTTGATTCTGCTGTAAAAATATGGAGTTTGCTGTGGGTATAATTTTGCAGACTCATTGAGCAGCTTGAACAAAATCTGCTGGATATTTTACTTTTTTTTGGGCGGGGGAGAGTGTACTGATGTATATTTAATTCAGAGAGTTTTTTTTGCCTTTTGGGAAAAGAAGAAGGATTAAACCCCAATGAAAGCCAACAACGGAAAAGGCAAATTCTAATAAAAATCAAGTTGAAAAGTGAATGCAAATAATGTATAGATGCAAAGGGGTAGACAGAAAATTTGCTTATGGGCCAAGTGTGATTGCATGCTGCATTACCGTTATTTCCTCCTATTGTGTGATACTTCCCCACCTCTTAGATTGTACAGTCTTCGTGGCAGGGTCCTCTCCTCCTTCTGTGTCACTGTCTGTATCTGCCATTTGCCACCCCTATTTATTGTGGAACTTTGCGTAATATGTTGGCACTATATAAATACTGTTTAATAATATTAATTTTCTCCCCTCTCTGGATTCTGTAGGGCAAGTGATGATGTGGGGTGGGGGGTCGTTCAGATAAAACCCAAATAGGAAGAACAATATATTCCTTAGTACAATTCTTTGCATTCCTGCATTAAAATGCCCATATGAGGTGCATCGAACATGGGGGAACAAGAGCTTGACCTTTACAATTCTGCAGTTTTTAGACATTTCTGATGGTGGTCCTGGTTGTAGTCCCAAGATGCAAGTAGTGAGCAATTGTACAACCTCAATCTCCTAACACAAGGGGTGTCAAACTCTAGCCCACAGGCCAAATCTGGCCCGGAACGTCCTTTTTATATGGCCCCCAAAAGAATTCCCAATATGAATTGCAGGTGGCCCGCCGCTACTGCAATCCGTAGTAATGACGGGTTAGCTGCTGTTCTGTAGACGGGAGTACAATGCTGCTACTACAATTCCCGGCATCACTCACGTCTCTAGACCAGTGGACTCTCTGCCTATGCGTGGCCCCACATTTTATAGATGCAAGTGATGCCGGGAATTGTAGTAGCGGGATCACTCGTGTCTACTGAACAACAGCCTATGCGTGGACCTCGCTGAGTTTATACTGACAGGTAAACTCAATATTCAGAAATTATCAGGATTATTATTATCAGGAATTAATATTGAGCTATTGCTATAATAATTGTTTTACTGTGCCGGAGAATGCAATGTTAAACCAAATGAATGCAGCATATAATTTGGTTTCACACTGCATTCTCTGGCAAAGTAAAACAATTAATCTCAATATGAACAAACAGGAACACATAAGAAGAGCATGCAGTAATAAGCAGTTTTCATAGAAGAAAATTGTTGTTATTATTATTGTTAGCCTGTGCAAAAAGGTTACCATTGAAATTTACCTTAGAAGGGTACAAATAGAGAAAGAGGCATCAGATTGTTTCCTAAATAAAATTTAAAAAAAAATTCTTAGGTCTCCTTCTCTATTATAAGTCCAGATTGAATGTGAAGCAAAACCTCTTTGTTTCCATATGAAAATGTTTTATATCTAATGAGAAGGAAAAAAATTCCTCAATTTTATCAATAAATTTTAAGTTTGGCCCGCAACTTGATTTAAGTTTTTAATTTCGGCCCTCTGTGTATTTGAGTTTGATACCCCTGTCTTAACGGAGCAAAAGATGGCAAACTCTATAATACAATCTGATCAACTTGGATGAAGTAGGTAAAGCCAATCAGCCTGGGTGGTTGGGTGGAGGATGACAATAAAAATAAGGATATTATTATTATTATTTTTAATAAACAGGATTTATATAGCACCAACATATTACGCAGCGCTGTACATTAAATAGGATATTGGCAAAACTGGGGATTAATAAAATGGGCAAACTAAAAGCATTTCCAAAAAAAAAAAAACAACGGCTTCAACCTTATCCTTGAATCAGGTTGATGTCAGGCTGAAGTGATCTTTAAAGCAGACCTATAACCAAAATGTTTTTTATATGATACTAGATAAACCTTTTATATACAGTAAAAATGATCTTGTTTTTCCATCTTAAGTCTAAAAGAAATGGGAAAGACTCTCCCCCTACTGTCTTTACTGCTACGACACATATCCCAGGAGGTTTTGGGCGGCTCGTTCTGTGCAAGCCCGATCTCTAGCCAAATCCTCGCTTCCCCTGCGCCGCGTCAAAGAAGGAATCCAGGGTGGTGTGAGCCCGAATCGAGGCCACGTATGGAGGGATTGGAGGCTCTGTAGAATTTAGGATAAGTGGTATTTTTATATTTTTAGGAAACAGGACTGCTCACATCTGAAAGTGAATCTCATTGCAAGCGATAATTCGCTTAATTTAATTATTAAAAAGGAGCTCTGTTGACTTCAACTATCCAATTATGTGCAAGCAAAAATCCTATTTTTTTTTTTAATTTCCATGCACATGATTGGGTATTCATTGCAAAGTGAATGATCACCCCATTCACTAAGCTAAGTGAAGTAAGAATTCACCTTGATAAGAGAACAGCCCAAACTTGTTTAGTAAATTAGCCCCAATGTGTCAGCTCTTCTATAACTCTTTATTTGTAAAAGGTTAACTTTACACGACTTTAACCTTTGAGTTTATTCTACTTTAACACAATGGCACTGCTTTGAAAAACATATTTCCTGGGTTTGATTTGGGCCATTAGATTCGGATTTATTATTTATTTATTCATTATTTCTTTTCCTTTTTTGCCCTTTACCTGGAATTACTGTCTGCCGCAGGTTTTCTGGTTCGTAGTCTTTCTCTACTGAGTTAGTTTTAACAATTCATTTCCCTGCCACCGGCTTACCAAAGACGTGTGGATTTTAAAGCCTTTAAGTATTGCTTTTTAAGATGAGAAAAAATAAATAAACAGCGTGGAAGCCATTACTGGATGAAAATGTTCCTTCTGCTGTGATGTCGTGCTCAGTGGACGCACTTTGATTACCCCTTTTGGTTTTAGCTCATAAAGGAAAATTTTCACTGTGTGTGTCTGTATGTGTGTATTTTATATATGGTGAATGGCAGCCCTGGAGCATTTACGGTGAGCTCTTATGGGACATTTGTCACAAACATGGTCTGAATCTATGGGAAGTTGGGTTGTCCAGGCAGTGGGTTTTCAGTATAATAGCACAAAATGTGTACAGTAAGTAGTTAAAAAAGACCAAGCTGCAAAATCTACGGAACAACCTGGGGTTCACCTGACACCGTGCAATGAATGAAAGCCTTGCTGTAAAAGCATTCCAGGTTATGGACACAACAGCAAGGTGCAAAGTTGGCAACCAGTCCCAAGAAGTCTCAAGGTAAGTGGAGAAGCAAGCAGGGACCCTGGGAAGGTTTACAGGGGAACAGTGGATCAAAGGATGCACAGAGGTTAAAGGATACATGGAGATCACAAGATGCAAAAAGGTCACAGGAGGAACGGAGATCAAAGTAGGCATGGAGGTCACCTGAGGGATAAAGATCAAAGGAGGCATGGTGGTTACAGGAGGGACAAGGGTCACAAGGACAGAGCTTGAAGGAGGCATGGAGTTCACAAGAGGTGCAAAGGTCTTAGGATGAAAAGAGGTCAAAGGAGGAACAGAGGTCACGGGATGCACAAGGGTCACAGCAGATATGGAGATCAAAGAGGCACAGAGATCAAATGTCACAGGAGCGATGGAGTTTGAAAAAAAAAGACATGGAGGACACAGGAAAGACAGAGATTAATGGTGGCAAGAAGGTGGCAAGGGAGAAGCAAAGGTCACAGGAGGAACAAAGGTTGCAAGAACTATGAAGACCAAGGAGGCACAGACATCAAAGGAGGAACAGGGGTCACAGGAGAGATGGAGTTTAAAGAAAGCATGGAGGACACAGGAGGCACAGGGGTCAAAAGAGCTATGGAGATCAAAGAGGCACAGAGGTCAAAAGAGGGACAAGGGTCACAAGAAAGATGGAGAAAAAGCATGGAGGTCACAGAAGGGACCAGGTTTAAAGGAGGCAAAGAGTCCAATGGAGGAGCAAAGGACACAGGAGGGAAGGAGGATAAAAAGGCACAAAGGTTGGAGCTAAAGAGACCAAGAAGGCAATGAGGTCAAAAGAGGGCCAGGGGTCATAGGAGGGATGAAGCTTAAAGAACATATGGAGGTCACAGGAGGGCCAAGGTTTACGGGAGGAGTGCTGGTCAAAGGAGGTACAGGGGTCACAGAGCTAAGGCCCAGAAGTCAAAGGAGAGAGAGGGGTCACAGGAAGGATAACGTTTAAATGAGGCACCGAGATCACAGGAAGGATGGAGCATAAAGAAGGCAAGGAGCTCACAGAAGATGCAAAGGTCACAGGAGGCAAGGAGACCAAGAAGGCACAGATGTCAAAGGAGGTACAGGGGTCATGGGAGGGATGGAGTTTAAAGAAGACTCAGAGGTCATAAGAGAAACCAAAATTAAAGGAGGTAAAGAGTTCACAGGAACCACAAGGGAGAGATGGAGGTAAAAGAGGCACAAGGGTCACGGAAGGCACACGGGTCCCAGGATGGACAGAGAATTCAAAAGAGGCACAGGGGTCATAAGAGGCACAAGGGTAACAGGAGAGATAGAGGTAAAAGAGGCACAAGGGTCATGGAAGGCACAAGGGTCCCAGGATGGAAAGAGAATTTAAAAGATTCACAGGGGTCATAAGAGGCACAAGGGTCACAGAAGAGATGGAGCTCAAGGAGGGAGGGGTATCATAGGGGGCATGGAGGTCACAGGGGGAGGTGACAAGGGTCATATGATGGACAGAGAAATAAATAAGGCACAGGGGTCACAGGGAAGGTGGAGGTCAAGGTCACTGGCTGGCAACCTACTGAGATATGGTTTTCAGAGAAAAACCTGACGTAGAAACAAAAATGTGGTTACTAAAAAGTGTTGGGTGGTGCGCCCAGCTAAAAGGGGCCGGGGAGAACACGGCTTACAGTCAACATTGTCATTGTTTACTGAGCAAGCCACCAGTTCTGACTGAATGCCCATGTTCATGTGTACAAATGAAGCCCTCATTTGTACACAAGCATCATCAGGATTTTCCTTTCCCCAACCAATCACAGAGCACTAGGTGAATGAATGGGGAGATTTGTCCCCATTTAGGCTCTAGTGCCCGGGTAACCCCGTGGGACTCCTGTGTTCTTGGAAGGAGAATCTCTATCCAAAAACACATACTATAGTTACGCTAGAGCTGCAAGAGCAATCAGCAACCCTGATTGCTCTTTCAGTTCTTCATAGTCCCGAAAAATAACACAAATTTTCCCCCCATTGACTTTAATAATGTTCAAATTCGACGTTCGATCACCCGAACAATATCCCCCTATTCGATCGAATAGCTGTCGAATTGAATAGTGAGATATATGACAAACACTAGAAATATGGTATATATAAACAAAGGCAATCAACAGACAGGGTGTTATAGCAAAATATTATTTTGTATTAAGCATAATTCTTACATATAAAAAGGTTCAACAATCTTATTACTCGTTGTTATGGTATGATTGCATACAGTGATACTTTATCTGTATATTATTTCACTTTACAGCCATATAGCACTTTCACCATGTCCCCCGAGGAAGCCTAATAGCGAAACGAGTCGGTTCGAGACGTTTTGCACAATTGTTTATAAAAAATACTTAGCTGCCTATATATAGTGACTAGGTTGTATTTACCAGTGAATTTAACTGGGAGTCACCTATCCACATTATCTTGTAACTTGTATTTCTGTCAGTTGTTTATTTGTCCACGGTGGTGGTTTATCTATAACATGGTACGACTTTTTAATACATATCTTTATTTTTGCAAACAAACCTCAGCTTTCTCTCTTGTTTTTCCTTTGTACTAGTTATTACATTGGGTTTAGCACTTTAATATGAACTAAGTGAAAGAGGATAGTAACCCTATCCCAGGGGTGTCCAATTTTTTGTAAAGAGGGCCAGATTTAGTGAGGTGAAAATGTATGGGGGACATTCAGCATGTACTCAGTGTGGGTGTAATCCGCGTGGGTCCCGCACAGCACACGCCCACCAGGGTGATATGAGAGATTCCCTGTGCATGGAGTCTGGTGCGCTCAGCTTACCCCCTCTAAAATGACGGAGGGGATTCCCTGTGCACACATGGGGACACCCGTCCTGCCGATTATGCCCGTTGAGTAGTGGGCTGATAATTGCAAGGTGCTTGATCAACTCTAATGAAATATAAAATAGCTTTTTGTATGCATGTATTTTACACTGTGGTCATAAGTGCCGGCGGGCCGCATATTATTGAATTTATGACAGAGGCTGTGGGCCAGTGGAAATCTGAACAAGGGCCGGAATTGGCCCCTGGGCCAGACTTTGGACATGCCTGCCTTATCCTATATACCACTAAATATTAATAATAATTTTGGTGCCCCAAGTAGATCGCATCAAGGCTTCTCACAAAACCTTGAGGCTGGTGGGGGTGGGGGGTCAATGTCTGACAGATTGGGGGTCACATTGCAAGTAAGAGGGGGAGCACAATGTGACTGGTGTAATAATGGTGACACCTGAACTTCGGATGGGGTTCTGCTGGCGAGACCTGTGTAGATGTCGGTGGGCAGCAACTAAGGCTGCGTACACAGGTCAGATAATTCTCGTCTGATTATCGCTTCTCGGAGGAGAATCTGAAGTGTGTGTAGCGCTCTTCCAACGTCTTTCATGAATCCTGCCTGACGAACAAGGAACGACTCCAATACAGAAAATGGGAGAGAGCACAGTGGGGTGCCACTCCGTTGTTCTTCCCCTCCATAGAGCAGTACAGCGCTGTATGTACAACGCTCCTTCATATTTCATACATGAACGATCCTTGCCAACGACAAATGTCTAACGTGCGTACCCAGCATAAGACCACCAGGGGAATGGGTCCCTGTACTACAGACAACCCACCATTGTTTATGGCGCACACAAATGCCCAGCCACCGGGGGGCCATCTGGAGTCACAATGGAAAATTCCATTGTCACATCCCTGCCTCTTATACAATACCTGAGACTCTCTATTTAAAACAGAAGCTGATGGGAACCATTTACTAATACTGAAACATATAGATTTGAAAGGTGAATGTTTAGGTGAATGTCTTATTCCCTGTATTATAAAAAGGGAACACAATGTTACAGTTTGTGTCCCCAGATATATATAGCACACGATGACTACATGAATATTTAATTAAAGCCTTTGCAGAAATTGCAAGGTATTCCATAGCTCCTTATTACCCCCCTACCCGGAAGTCATAGAATCTATCACCGACCTGGGACAAGGACACTCGTGACTCCGCCCCAATTACGTGTCACCAGCAGTTATCCCTCCGGGCGGTAACCACGCCCACTTTCTGGCAGATTCGCTATTCTGGCTTCTTACGTTCCGCACGGCGTCATCATGACGTCATCTCGTTGTCGTACGCCACTTCCTCTTCCTGTTAAAGGTCGCAGTGACCGGCTTCGTAGTTCTGATTCGTCTGAGCTGCCGCCGCCATGCTGTCCCTGGCCGCCCGCTCTGGCTCACTTTCCCCGTACTTGTCCGCCACTTCGTATACCGTGGCCGGACAGCTGAAGCCGGTGGTGTCCGGAGTTGCCCTGCACGGGGAGAAGGTGTTGCTGGATGCGAAGAGGCCTTCAGTGAGGGTTCAGAGCGCTGCTGGGGAGGTCTCTGCCATCGCCCGGATCAGTGGTGAGTAGGAAGGAGGGGGAATTGGGCCACTCGTAGTTACTTTAAGGAATGCAATGCCAGGGCCCCCTGGGGGTCTCCCCTTGCTGTTGGGGGAGGGGGTCGCCCCTTGCTGTTGGGGGAGGGGGTTGCCCCTTGTGATTGATTTCTTGTTGGGGCATGTTATGAGGAAGGAGGGGGCTTACTGTATGTGCTGGTCCAGGTGTCTTCCTGGGCTGTTTTGCAATTTGTGGAAGCTTCTGAATGATGTGTCCCTGCAAAGACAGCCATTCAATTTTCAGCATTGTACACAAGCAAGATGATTTGGATGCCCTGTGAAGTTATCGCCTTTGGGCATGAACCGTGTTTATCTGGGTGACAACTGAGGCCCTGTCATAAATTAGGAGTTGTCAAAGGACAGGGTTCAGGTCCTCCTATTGGGGTGCTTGCTTGGTGATATCTGCCCGCAGGTGATTTTTACCTTGCTTTGGACAAAAGGTCCTGTTGTCTGCAGAATAATATTCTTTTTCAGTTGTGCATAGATGGCCCAGTAGTTAGAAGGGTTTTTACTGTTCCCAACTTTATCCAAAATGAAAGTTTTTGGCTTTAGATGTGTTTAAGGTATTTAGAATGGAATCTGCACTCTTGGTATAACTTTGTATTTTGCCCTTCACAGGTCCTTCTTCTGTTCGCTTCTTGCACAGTGATGTCACCGTCCCAGATTTTGCAGAATATCGCCGTGCAGATGTTGTGGACAGCACAAAGTCATCCCAGACCAGTGATGAATCCAGAAAGAGCTTCTCCTACATGATCACTGGCGCCACCACAATTGCCACGGCCTACGTTGCCAAGAGCGTCGTATCCCAATTCGTCTCCAGCATGAGTGCCTCCGCCGATGTCTTGGCCATGTCCAAGATCGAGGTGAAGCTGTCAGAAATCCCAGAGGGCAAAAACGTGTGCTTCAAATGGCGAGGCAAACCTCTGTTCATCCGTCACAGGACGGCAAAGGAGATCGAGAAGGAGGCCTCAGTCGACTTAAGCGAGTTGAGGGACCCACAGCACGACCTTGACAGGGTAAAGAAACCCGAGTGGGCGATCCTCATCGGAGTCTGCACTCATCTCGGTTGCGTGCCCATCGCAAATGCCGGCGATTACGGCGGCTATTATTGCCCTTGCCACGGCTCCCATTATGATGCATCTGGTAGAATTAGAAAGGGCCCCGCACCCCTGAACCTTGAGGTTCCCTTCTATGAGTTTTCATCTGATGAGCTTGTAATAGTTGGATAGACTTTTACACTTCAAAGAATGATGCAGTTTTTGCTGTTATTCTTACGTGTCCTATCTTCACGTCTATTGGTTTTAAAGATCGTGTTCTTTTAATAATCCATCACACTTGAAATTTCTGCTGTACAGTGTGATCTTAGTGTCTGCTGTGACACCTTGTAAATCCTGTACAAAGAAAACATTAAATTCTGACCTTACAATGTAACTGTCCTCTTGTGGTTTTTCTTTAGATTTTTCCAGGGGGAAGTAATGGGGGGGCATTTATCAATTGTCACACAGCAAGGGTGTGATAAGTCACAGGGGTAGTTCAGTTGCAGTTAAAGGGCACTTGCATATACTTTCTTGGGCAGCCTGATTTGGGTTACTTTTATTTGCTTTAGTTTTATGTCCCCTTGTGTTGCTGTGGTCTAATAGCATAGGTTTAACAATGCATTTTCGGATTGCGATGAGGTTTAAGTGGCTGGGTGTATATCTGATTTTTCTGGTCCTGCTTTCCAAATAGTTCAATATGGTTAAACCATTTTCCAAACTGCATAATTTGAAGATGATGGGTTTCCTGAGTTAGCTGTCTCTCTGGATTGAGTGGTTGATGCTGATTCATTCTACAATAGGCTGGCTAGACATGCAATTCTAAAAGTGGTGAAGGTGAACCAGGAAATAGGAATATTGATCCCGGCCTATGCAGGCATCCCCCAAGCCCCTTTTAGCCGGGCACACCATCCAGCACTGGGTCACATTACAGGGGCTGCCACCTGCCTACAACGTCTTTCCATTCAGCTTGAAAACTTGGAGCCATTACAGTTATGCAACTCTTTAAAGTGATACTAAACCCTAGTTATCTGTCCCGCTTTCCTTGCAGGGAGACACCATCTTTCGTCTCTTCCTCTCAAGAGCAGGGTTGTCAAACTCTGCCCTGGAGACCAAATCTGGTCCCCAATGTCTTTTTATTTTTATTTTTTGGCCCCCAAAGGAATCCTAAATATGAACTTTCCCTGTCCTGGCGCTGCATTGAAATAGCGCTGCTACTACTATTCCCGGCATCACTTGCGTGGCCCCTCATTGGACTGTTTTATAGACCCAAATAATGCCAGGAATTTTAGTAGCGGTGCAATTTCAATGAAGGGGAAGTTTCAGCAGCGCACCACTAATATTTAGCTCCGGATTGGCCAGAATTTTCCTGCAGGCATCTAGCACTGCTTGACATACTTTCAAAGGCACCTACCGGTATGGGGATATACGTGGGGCTTGTTCTGCAAGGAATGGGGTACCTAATTATGTAACAGGGTTTTTCTCTTATTACAGGTGACAGGCTAATCAGGAGAGAGTCTGTACACACACTAGATTTGTTTTGTTTTTTTAGACTGAGAATCTAGAACAGAAAAATGATACAGGTATCCCCGAGTTAAGGCTATCTGACATAATGATGACTCCTAGATAAGAACAAGGCCTCCCTGCTCGTTTGTGTGCAGCACAGAGGCTTTATAGGGGGAAGAAGATATCTTTTGCTAAACCCAGCTGAGGTTGTGGGTGATCTTAGGCGGGTGAGCTCCTTTGCAACATCTTGTATCTCTTTAATGACCAAGACAAGATCTGCAGTTGTTTATTTTTGCATATCAAAGCAAAGATTGCTCCACAAGTTAATGAATGCCTAGGCTCCATTTAAAAAAAAAAAAAAAACTTTATTTGCTTTGTTTGTGATTAGCTCACAGTGGGGATTTTTTAAGTAACTGACACTATGCTGCCTAATAATATGTTGAGACAAACTTCTGTCCTAATTGCATTTATTTAAATATTGTACCTGTTCCAACTTGCATATAATTTCAATTTAGGAACAGAACGTACAGTCCTTATCTCATATGTAACCCGGGGACTATATGTATGACTGCTTGATACAGGGATTACCCTGACCTCGTTGAGGAGGTCGCTTGTATCTAAAATGTTAGGGTTCCCAACAATGAGCTTCTAATGACTATTGGTGGTAACTGTTCAATGTTTTTCTTCCCCTCTGCCCTATAAAACAGAAAATCTACCTGGTATAGAGTGGAGTGGCCGGTCTGTACAACAAACCTCCCTGGGGCTCACATGAAACTATCATTAACAATTGTTTTTGGTTACTGTAATTGCAAGTGTGTACTAGGTGCTAGGCTACGTACACCCGCCAGGTAATTCTTGTCCGATAATCGCCTGCTGATATCGGGTGAGAATCTGGCATGTATACAGCTGTCGTCATCCTTCCTGCTGGATCGATGAACCGTCATAATGAAAGAGGAGCAGAGAGTGTAGTGGGGTGCTGCTCCGTCATTTTCCATAGAGCAGAACAGCGCTGTCTGTACATCGTTCATGCATCCTGTGCAGTCTTTTGTCATTGGAAAGGTTCGTGAAAGATCTATTGTACGTGTGTGTACCCAGCCTTAGGTACAGAGCTTATCAGTGATATACTGGAATGGGCTAAATGATCTTTAAGCAACAAAATATAGCCTCACTCCTTGCACTTTCCAAAACTAAAAACCTTTATTCTCCTTCTGTTTGTGCAGTTGTTTTTTCTAAAGCTTGCAAGGAAATGTGCATTTTTATCTTCTGTTGAACAACTTGCACTGCAGGAGAAAGTGAAAATTGGGACATCACCATTCCTAATCCCATACAGTTACCAAAAACATAATGGATGTAATCCCAAAAGATGTTTCAACATGGGTAGTATAGGTACACAATGGCTGGATAGGTGGTCGACTTTGTTCTCCAAGCCACACACTTTGCTCAAAAACAGACACCAATGAAGAGAATAAATTACAAATCTTGCAATCTGGTAAAATTGGATTTCTAAGGCAAGGGAAGAAACTCAGCTTCATTCAACTGTAAAATTCATGGCAGTGAATGTTTTAGTAATAAAACCCATCATACACAAACCAAGCTGGTGGAAATCTGTGTTGTGTGAAAACTTTTATAACATATTAGAATTGTACTGCCTTAAAAAGACCAACTAAACCTAAATGTAAGGCAAATTCTTAAAGAAATTATGTTGAATACTGTAAACTACAAGCCTTATCTTCTGGAGTTGAAATTTTAATATTCAAAAAGGTTTATTGTGTAGCTGTGCACCTATTTATAGTGAGGACAACCCAGTACCCTTGTTCTGTTTAATTTGAGGCTCTATAATGGCTCACACCTATTTTCTGTTTGTAAGTTCAGCCTCCTTATTTCTGACACTGGATAGTAAAGTCCTGGCATCTTTGATTGCTTTATAATCACTGTTTAACCCTTCCATAAAGGCGATGTTCACACAGATAATCATCACCTAAGATGGACAGTGGTGCTAGTCAAATGTTTCGGGTAAGCTTCTGACATGTGTACAGCTTTGTTCATGGATACGTCACAGCGGACCCACAAACTATAAATGTGAACTGGCATTATGCAAAACAAGGAGAGCTCCCTCATCCTCTCCTCTCCTTAGAACAGCACTAGTTAATCTGTTGCTGGATATGATCACAAAAGATTGTTAAGAACAGCAAAAATGTATGTAACAAAGTGGAATGTAAATAGGCTGCAGAACAGTGTACAAGCACATATGGCTCATGAAAACTGTTTGTCCACCGCTTTGCACTATATGCTTTTGTCACCTAAGTTTTTTTAAGTGAAAATTAATGATTGTTCTATTTTGGGTAAAGTTGTGCTTTAAAAGGATTTTGTACTAAGAGTAAACAAAGTTTTGTTTCCTGCTCATAGGCTTAGTGAAATTGGGTGGCGTAGTGTATAGCACTATTTTAATGCAATACTTTGAGATGCAAATTTTAATATTTTGCAAAAAACCCAAAACACGAAGAAGTGTAGCGGAGGCTAACGTGGATAGATTCTAAGAAGATAAAACTGCAGTATGAAATGTCTTTAGAGTGGCATATATCACCATTGGGTAATAGCCACATAGTAGGGGTGAGGTGCAAGGTATTGATTTAGAAAAGTTCAGGGTTTGAATTTGAAAGCTGTGTTGATCTTACCGGTTCTGTGGCTCATGGGCCCATGTTTCTATTTTGGGTTGATGACCCTATACCAATGGGGGGTTTTCACTATTCAGAGTAGGACCTTCAGTCAGTGAAACTTGTTCTCTGTTCAGACCTGCAATCTCAACACCTGGCCCAGGGCAGGCTAACGGCAATTCCAACTTCTTTTGTGATTCTGAGATGTCGTATCAATCAAAGATTTTTGCTAGAAAGCTGTGAATCTGTAAGGAGGTCATCAGGGGCGGCCTACAGATTTTTCAATACGGAATTTATTTTGCTGAATAAAGTTTTGCTTGTATTAACAAGGTCATTGTTGGTTTCTTATGAAAAGAAATGGTAAAAGAAAAGCGTTGCCAATGCATTGGAAATGTATGTATTGTGATGTTCATGAATTCCCATTGACAGCAATTGAATTAAAAACAGGTGCGGATTGTGCATAAAAAGCAAGCGCTGGTTGAAAGAAGATGAAGATGAAAAATAAAGTGCCAGTGCATCTTACTTTAGCAATGCCATTGATGTTATGCAGGTTGGCTGGCAGCGTACAGTTTAATTATCCGCAGTGCATTTGTCAGAAATCGATGCAGTGTTCTGCAGTTGTTCATTTGGTGTCCTTTCCCAGCTTTTTGGCTCAGTCAGAGGGCAAATCCAAATATGTACAATAGCTAAACTTTTCTGATGACCCGTGTTTGTGTGCCCAATATGTTGCTTGTCAAACAGGGACCCTGGAGGTCGTTATGTACTACAGACTGAAAGCTGGAGTCTAATTTTTGTTCTAGACCAGTACTTTCAGGTCTTGGGGAACTCCTTCAATAATCACTGTATCCACAGTGCATAGTCTGTTATCATGGGGCACAGTAGAAAGAATGTCATCTTTATAGATAACCAGATCCTTTGAGCCAGTTAAACTGCCCAGAGAGATCAGAGTTGTTCATGACTCAAGAAAGCTCTAGCAACCTTTTGAGGAACCCTGGCTGCGAAACTTCTAGGCATTCGGTGAGCATTGATGGATACTTGCCCAAACCTGCCTTCCAATAGCAACTTTGAGCTACAGGACCTTCGTTGCAAGACCTTATTAGCTAAGATTAGGACTTTCAGTTACTTTTCAAGCCCACACTAAGGCATTCCCATTTCATAGGCAGCCATGGGGTTCCAGTTTAGTGATTCTGCCCAGGCATCAATGATATCATCAGTCAGTGACAGACAGAAAAGAGCAATTCTTCAGTCTCCACCAGTGATCGGCAACTTTACATTCTAACTTCAACAAGGACTTATCTACATCACACAGTTATGAACACTGCCTAGAACTTCACAAGCTCCAAGATTTACATGGCTGTATCATATGTAAACTGGCATTGCTGTCCAGAAAGTAAGTAATGAGCTGGATAATTCCAAAAGACAGTATCATGGAAAGAACATCAGATAAGGGCATTGTCGGGGGGAGGTTCATGATTTGTGTGAGGTACTAGATAAATGGAGGTGTTACATTTATGTATAACTAAAACATATCTGATGCTAAGGTTTACTGTATGCTATTTTTATCAATTGCCTCTTTGCAGCAGCTTCTTGTTGTCTACATGCACTTCGGTGATGGCTGCATGCCGTTCTCAGAAAGCTTTGCTGATGGTGACAACAGTGGACCATGCTTGTGTAAAAAGGTTTGAAACATCCACTCCATGCTGCACTTGTATCGTAGCTTGACAACACAGAAGCATGAAGGAAGACAGCCAGTGTTGTCACCCTATAGTGATTTTTATTATTATTAAACAGTATTAATATAGCACCAACATATTAAACAGCGCTGTACAAAAAAATACGGGTTGCAAATGACAGACAGTGTCATAGGAGGAGGGGAGGATCTTGCCAAGAAGAACTACAATCTAAAAGGGGGAGGGAAGTAGCACACAGTAGGAGGTGGGATATCCAATGGTGTGTATAGGGAGGGTTTAAGAGACAGAAGAAAATGGGTAGATGACTTAGAAATAATGGATTTTAATTTTTTTTTTAAATAAGCAGAAAGCAAGTCGAATAGGATGAGGAAGACCATTCCAGAGTCAGGGCAGCTCTAGAAAAGTCTTGAAGCTGTGCATGTGATACGTGAGAAAGTCATTGGTAGGTCATTGGAAGAGCGAAGAAAGTGGCTTGGGGAGTATTTTTCCACCAGGTCAAAAAGGTAAGTGCTGTGGAGGGATTTGAAGACAAAACACAGGAGATTGAATTCAATTCTAAGGTGAAGCCAATGAAAAGAACTACAAAGAGAGGCAGCGGAAGAGGAGAGGTTCAAAGAATATATATATGGGGTAGGTAGGTGGGAAGGCTGTGTATGGGGTAGGTAGGTGGAAAGGATGGATAAGTCTGGCTGCAGCATTCATAAGAGAGTAGAGGAGAGAGGGAGAGTTGGGTTAGTGGAATACCAGAGAGGAGGAGGTTACAGTAGTCCAGACGAGAGATGATAGGAGCATGTGCAAAGAGTTTGGTGGTCTATGGGAACAGGTAGGGCAGTTTTTGGAGATGATACGCAGGTAAAAGTGTCAGGACCTGGAAATGGGGGGTAAAGGAGAGGGCTGAATCGAAGGTGACGCCAAGACAAAGTGCCGGAGGGGAGGGATGTTATAACAGTGTTAATAACAGTTAGGAATCTGTCGGGGAGATTTGGAATGTGGGGGGGGGGGGGGGGGTGATGAGTTCTGTTTTATCCATGTTAAGTTTCAGAAACCATTATGAGGTGATGGATAGACAGCATGAAACCTTATCCAGAGCTGGGGGAGTCAAGTCAGCTATTTATTGTAGAATTACCATTTTACAGTTTATATACGATTTTAGTGATTAGATTTACATATATTTGAACCCTTTTTAACAAATGATCCTCTCCTGTGGTTGGCATCTTCCTCTGCAAAGCCCAATTTAGAAGATCTCCTTCTTTGTTTGTTCAGCACAGAATTGCATTAATTTGCTTTTTGTCCCAGCATCAACGTAATTTGTGTTATACTAGATCTTCTTGTCACCTCTCACCAGAGATCAGCAAATGAAAGCTAACCCTCTTGTCCATTTTCCATCTTCCCTCTAAGACTGGTTTAATAAGCTCTTGAAATCCATATTTTGCCCTGGAAAGCCTAACAATCAAAACTCTGAGAATTATTGAGCTGGCCTTAAAAAATACATGTCTTCAGCTGAAAAACACAAACCCCTGACAGTCCTAATCAGACGTGACATTCTCTTCTATGGCATCTCTGTGATGCATTGTTTTGTTGTCATCCCGAGACATAATTATTGATTACATTCTAGAAATAGCATATACCTGCAGATAAAGTGACTTGTTCTCTACCAGTTTGTCCATACTTTTTACTGAATTGACATCAAAATGTATCTACTTTTTTTCTTCAGACTTTACAAAGCAGTCGGGCATGTTGCAGTTGTATGTTTCTATTGGTCAATGAATAGAAGCCTCCATAGAGGCCAAAGGGGCAAAAAACATCATATGGCCAAAAGTTTGTGGACACATCACGACTCCTATCAGCTTGCTGGACATCCCATTCCAAAACCATGGTGCTTTATGACTATACCTTTCTCCACATTTAAATTATACAATGCAATAAAATTACAGTAAAATCCAGACTCCAGTGCTGAATATCTTGCAAATCCTTTTCTTGTCAATATGATGCATATTCATTCATATGTGTTCCTAATAGCTAATAAAGCTTTCTCGGGAGTAATGGGGATCCCCAAGTATGGGGGCGTTTGGGACCTCCTATTGAAATAGCACTAAACGGAACTTACGGTCCTCAGGTTTGATGGATATTGGTTGCTTGGAGTAATCATACTGTACAATATTTGGTGTTGTTCCTGAGGAAGCTGTATTAGTGAAACGTGTAGAGTAACATATATAAATGAATACACATATTTACAACAAAAAGAAGGATTTGCAAGATACCCAGTGCTTACGTGGAGTCTGTTGGAAATGTTTGGGAACTCCTACTGAAATAACACTACACAGAACGTGAGGTCTCCTCGTTTGATGGAAATTGGTTATAGAGACTTATTCACCTGGCTCTCCCCATATGGCACAGAAATTTTCTCTTTGAATATTCATCTGTTATGCAAATGCTGGAATCGGCAACCATACTATACAATATATAGAGTTTCCCCTGAGGAAGCTATAATAACAAAACAAGTAGAGGAACACATTTCAATGAATACACATCATATTTCCTGTCAAAAAAAGGATTTGCAAGATATCCAATGCATTAGTGGAGTAAGTTGATTTTACTGTAATTTTCCAGCTATTTGCATTTCCAGGTTGTACTATTGGGGATGTGGTACCGTACAGTGGGCCAATGGATATTACTTGAACTCAGGTTCTAAACAAGATTTAGCCAGAAGATCTTTTGTGATATCAGGTGCTGATGTTGGATGAGAAGACCTGGCTCCTGACTTCCAAAGATTAAGCAGGATGAGTTCCCCCACACCAAACTGGTCATGCCATATCTTCAAGGAGTTAGCTTTGTACACAGGAGCACAGTTATGGTGGGACAGAAAATGGCCTTCACCGAACTGTGACCACAAGGTTGGAGAGCACAGTTGTCTATCACAGCCTTTCTGGACCTTTTGACATGGGAACAAAAATTGTCAGGTCTTCAGGGAACCCCACAGCTATAATTAAAGGTGATGGGCCCTTCCCAACCTAAGACTAATTAGTTTCTTCTCACTTAATTGTTGTCCTTCCAAGATAATTAGGCAAACTTTGCATTAAATTATATCACATAGGTTTATTTAGTGTTAAAGAAGCAGGATAATAAAGACTTGCGGTGCTGAATGTAAATAACGCAACCATTTGGCCTGATTTATTAATGCTCTCCAAGACTGGAGAAGATAGACTATCATGGGAGAATCTAGGCAATCCCGCAAACCGTGAATACATCTTGTACAGGATTGTAAATATTTGCCAACTAATAGAAAATATATTTGGAGAATTCCATTTCAGGTTTGCTGGGTTACCCAGGTTCTTCTATGATAGTCTGTCTTCTCCAGTCTTGAAGAGCTTTAATAAATTAGGTCCAAGGTCAAGGTAAGTTTGTGGTAAAGGTGGGTAAGGTCAGGGAAAGGGGACAAAAAGTAAAAAGCATTTACTGGTCCCTTTACCATTGTGATGACTTTAAGTTCTGGGTATTAACATGGGGCAATAGGGTAGGAAGAGCTTCTTGTCCTACCAAGTTTCCTGTAGATTGAGGAGCCAATTATTTCTGCTCCTGGAATAATTCTGGAAGACCCCTACAGGTTATCAAATTGCAAACATATAGAATATACCTTTTTTTTGTTAGGAGTTTGACTTTAAATTCAGACTGCCCAAGTGACTGATACAAACTGAAATTCTTTCTGTAAGATACAAAAATATAACTTAAAGGCTAGGAAGTAAAAAAAATTCCTTTGTATGTATATCATACACAGAGTTCTTGCTTAATATTCCAGACTGGACAGGAATGGACCATTACTGTGATTTACTGAAAGGTGAGCGGAAACAATTCTTCCAGAATGGGAGATTTTATTGAAAGGTGCTGCCCGGGGCTGTGCCTGGAATACACAATCGGGGAGAACAGAAGGCTGGAATTCATATCGCTGGGTTTTCTTTCAGCGTACATGGGGCAATCGTGACCTATGATCCAAGCTGTGTTTGGGAAGCAGAAAAGGCAGCAAGCTGATCTTTAGCTGATATAAAAGCTAAACATTACATCATGTAAATGAATAATGTTTGCATGGGAATGACAGGAACACACTTTTGGAGAATTATGAAAGCACTGCGTAATTTGGGATATAATCACCCCATATGTGGCCACCTCCACCGGAATTACATTTCAATAAGGACCAGCTACTAACTTAGCACTGATACCTGACAATCGGTTTTCCTTTTGCGGATAGACTTGTAAAGAATATAGTGGTATTGGGAGGGTGGGATCCCAACATTCATATGTTTTTTGAGCTCTCTGCTATTACATCATGGCTGTACAGTTCCTTTGGGTCCTCGTAAAAGTCTTTCTTTTGAAAATCACCTCCAGAATCATCTTCAATCTGAGGGACCACACATCCATCCATTGTCCTTCTATTCCCTCAAGAATGTATTTTATCGACCTTCCATGTGCCTAATCTTCACATTTTTATACCACCCAGCTAAGCTTATCAAAGACGGTCAATACAAAAAAATATCTAATACACTCCGCTCATCTCATCAATCCCATCACATCTCAATTCTACCAATACACTCGCCAAGCTCCCTTAAAGAAGCCTTTATGGCGAAACGCGTCAGGGCTGAAGCAATAATTGGTCATACCTTGTATGCATTTAATTTGCATGTCTATAATTTGTAGTTGAGCTCTGTAAAGCTTTAATATATTCAGTATAACTGACCTTTTCCTAAAAACACTGCTGTTGCCTTAAAGAGCCGTTCTTCTGTCCCTTTTTCAAACTGTCATGGTAAAGAATATAATATTCTATTGGTATTTTTATTTCTATAAGCGACCCCTTTGGGATTGTTACCTATTTTCGGTTGCTATGACCCCTTTTTTATTATGCCCTCACATCCCCTGCACCTATCAACATGCTAATGAGATGTTTGCATAAAACCTTTGCAATATCATTGCATTTTTTAGACCCTGTGATGTTATCATTGGGTCTCTGTGTTTCCACTTCCTTGCAATATAAACAGGCAAAGGTTGAAGAAGTGCTAAACCATCACAGCATAAACTTTTAAAACTAAGACGCTGGTGCATAGATGGCACAACCGTTTGTAAACGTTAGCTGTTTCTGCAGCCTCCCTCTTTGTGGCTTGCTGCAAAGTCACAATGTACAGTCAGAATAATCACTGGGGGAAGAGGAAGAAGGAAATGCCCCTCTTGTCTGCAGAAGACTGAATATATCCCTCCAGCTTAGGCAATGGCCTAGCTGAATGATGGTTTTTTATTGATTACGCACGGATACAAGACTTCTCTAGAGCTGCCCCAATTCTCTGGAATGGTCTTCCTCGTCCTATTCGGCTTGCTCCTTCTTTTTGCTCATTTAAAAGAGCGCTCAAAACCCATTTTTTTCAAACTTGCCCACCCATCTTCTTCTGTCTTTTGAAACCATTACTACTTCCCACACTACATATCTCCCACCCTATTGTATGTAAATTCCTCCACCTCCTAGATTGTAAGCTGTTCGGGGCAGGGTCCTCTCCTCCTCCTGTATCCCCGTCTGTATAAGTCTGTCAACCCCTATTTAATGTACAGCGCTGCATAATATGTTGGCGCTATATAAATTCTGTTTATTAATAATAATAATAATAATAATAATTGATAACGTTGGAGCTTTTCTCAAAGTATAATACTGTTGCTCTGTATTGTAATTTAGAGTTAGAGTTACTGGCAGGTCCACTTTAACTGGATTGTGTTTTAAATGAAAGTTCAGATATAAATACCCCAATTTGCCTTTTCACAAGGCATTGTATACTGTTGTTTGATAAGCCCCCCACCACCACCCACACACAATGGCTCAGAACAGCCAATTTTCAATGCATTTTTAGCAGAAACTGAAATTCTTAGGAATCCGGCAGAGGAGGTGACCCCCATTGCAGAGAATGATGAATTCTGAGCTCAGAGTAGATTGTCAGGGTAGAGCATCATTGTGATTCAGCCCTGCGGGAGAGCCTGGAGATGAGCTGACTGTTATCACACAAGACCTGGGTCAGACATAACTAGAAACATTCACCAAACAACATCCACACAGTCTTGGTTGCCCCCCCAACACAGCGACGTCACTGTCTCCAAACACAAAGGGCCACCACTTCCCCCTGCCCTCTGCTCAGCTGGAGAAGAAGGCTGGGGAGCTTACAAACTCTGGCTCTTCTGTTAGCTGAGTTTTCTGTGAAGTCAGGCCAAGCCCCCCGGTCCTTTCTAGCAGTGAGGGATCAGAGATTGGTGGAGAAGACGCTCGAGGGCTCAATAGAGCCTTTTATCTGGAAACGCAAAACACACATCTTCTCTCCTAATCAAAGATTGGGTTGTTAAAAACTGAAAACACAAACAAACTACGGGCAATGTATACCCTCTCATCCAATGGGGAGTCAAATTTTCCAGCATGACCTCCAACGCACCCCTTCATCAAGAATCAGGTCAAAAAACTAAAAAACAAAATTATCGTTTGATTTTAAAGCTTAGCTAAGCTCAAAAATGTAATAAATTGCAGGTTGGTAGTTTTTAGAGGATGTTGCTGGGTTGAGTCTGCTGTAACGGTGACAAATGCATCCTCATTTTTTGGCACTGGTGGCACAAATTGTAATTCTATTGTAACCATTTTGGACCTAATATGCCAAACCCTACTTACTTAACATTAGTTTTGTAGCCATTATTATTATTATTATGCAGTATTTATATAGCACCGACATATTACACAGAGCTTTACGAAGTCCATAGCCATGTCCTAGCTGTTCCTCAAAGGGGCTCACAATCTAATGTGTCTAAGGACAATTAGGGGAAATTAATCTCAATTACTCTCACTGAATGATATGAATTAAATGAACTTATTTTTTTGGGGAATGTGGGAGTACCTAAAGGAAACTCTCTTAAACATGGGGAAAACCTGCAAACTCCATGCAGATAGTGTCCTGGCTGAGATTCAAACTTGGGACCTAGCACTGCAAAAGCCGGAGTACTAACCACTAAGCCACTGTGCTGCCCGGAATATAGAGGTCCATAGTTCTGTGTGTGCATTAGGGAATAGACCAAAGGGGTTACCAATATTATTAATAAAAAAAGCTCACCAACTTTTCCTTTTCCCAGGCTCCTGATCACTGCATTGGAGATCAGGAGCCTGAACAAATCAAAAGGAACCTGGACAAAGCTTCCCTTGCACCAGGACTGAATGCACTCCCGTGTGCCTGCATGGGAGTTACATGATCCTGGCCCAGCCAATCAAGATAACCAAAGATCATCTCAGTAAGAAGACTGCAGCGCCCTACAATGGAATGGGGACAGGTGAGTATTTTGTGTTTTGTTCCACTTTACCTTCTGATGCTAGAAGCATGCAAGTGGTCAAATTAGGGGCAGGTTAGGAGTAAGAGTGTTCTAATCTGACAATAAATTGTCAGTAGGGTGGAAAACATTTAATTTTTGGAGCTTTAATCCTAGTGGTGTTTTTTGCCCTTTTTTGCACTTATTTTTTGCTTGGCCAATCACTTTCATTATTACAAGAATGGTTCCGCCATTTCAATTCAGTTGTGCAGTTTTAATGCATTTCCAGGAAACCTTATTCCAATATCTTTAGACATAGACGCACTCATTTTGTTCTTCGACAGTCACAGATTAAGATATGCAAACAGCGGACCATGATAAAGCAGTCATTCAACAGTATCTGAAATGTCATTTGTTTTACTGAGCTTTGCATATTTAATTGTCTCAGTAAATGACTTATCACAAAGCAAATAGTAAATCATCCTTAGAACTTCATTACATCAGTGCATGTGTATCCACGCCAAACCTCACATTGTTTCCCTATTGTAATGGTTTCTGTGTCAGCGACTGCGGTAATGTATGGCGCATAATTCTTCTGTATTTTCCTAGAGAGAGATTGGGCTGGCCTGCAAGCACAGATGGAACGAATATGCAACGTATGGCCAAATGTATGTGGACCCACCATCCAAATGATGGAGGTAAGGTGTCCCCAGTGAGAGGTACAATTCATTCCACAGCACAGGAAGACATTTTAGATATTTGAGCTTTTTAGATAGTTTTTTAGATTGTTGGGCCAATTTGCTGTACAGGAGCTTGAATGGCCCAGACCTCAACCCTACTGACTGCCTTTGCAATGAACTTGAACAACAATTGCAAGCCAGGTCTTCTTTTCCAATGACCTTACAAGTGTTTTTTTAGCTGAATTGGCCTACCTCATCCCTACTGAGCACCTTTAAATTAAAACATTAGGAGCCAGAACGCCCAACAAAAGTACCTGCCTTCATAAATATTAGTAAGAATTAGCTAGTAAGAATTCCTACATACATATTCTAGAAGAGTGGAGGCTGTTCTTTTTGCCCAATGGAGCCTTCTCAGAAGCGGGGAGATCGTTATTGTCACCAAAAAAGACTAATATCATATCAATGCCTATGGTTTTGGAATGGGATAAGACAATATCAGCGGGTCCAACAATTTCTGCCTTGAGTTCCAGGGTTTGTGCTTTAATTATATTGTTCCCACCAGACACGCAAAATTGAACACACAAAGTGGGGACACCCAACAGTCCTAGGAGAAAAGTAGCAGAATCGAGTTGGGTTGAGAATTATTGTTTGGTGGTCTTGCTGCATCCAAGACATTGGATGGCGAAACTGGATAATGACTCTACTAGGTTTTACCTGTAATTAAAATGTAATATCCATTAATGTGGGAACTGGGGCATGGGCCACATTTATCCCAACTACAATACAAATTTTTACAGATTAATTGAGAGCCAAAGCTACCAGCACCATTCTGATTTGGCTCAGAGGTGGCACCATTCTGATTTGATCCAAAAATTGCCAACCCGTTGTGGCCCATTTAGACGTTTTACCTTCAATATGTTACTGTGCGATATTTCACCACAACCATAGATGATTCACACTGCTGCATTGCATTATACTGGGTTGGTGTGTTGGAGTCCTCCTTAAAAAAGAACAACATACACATCACTAAAGTTTATGAATTATTGTGCAGCAATCAGCCCCTACTGCAGCCTGAGAGGTATAAAAAATGTTTAATGTTGCAGTCTGATCATTATGAATAGAAGAGAGAAGAGAAGCAGAAAATGCTTTCTTCTACCTGCAGCAGAACGACAACATCAGCCTAAGCTGTCACCACCATTGAGCTAAAAACTTGTTTTACTGGCAACTATTTTAAATGATGATAATGTTGCTGTATATTTTGATATAAAAGGAATGCATTCGGCAAAGCAAAGTTACCGACAGGTTCAGATTAATGACTGTTTAGATAAGCTTGCAGCTACTCCCGGAGCACATTGTTTTCTTGAGCCATCTAACTCATAGACTTATATTGAAAAAAGGAACAATAAAGCAAAAACACCATGCAACAATGCACAGCAGGAACCAGAGCCTGAGTATGTATTACGCAAATATGGCTGCCTCTTGTACGTAATTATAGGCTATAACAAGAAGCAGGGGTTTTCAAACACATAGAGCACACATTGATACAATGATTGACATCCAGCTGATCTCTTCTTCACATTTATTAAAAAAGGTACTAAAAAGTTTTTCCATTCCCTTTAAAGCTTCTGACTTGAGATTCTGGGCCTTATCTTCATCGAAGGAACTTTTAGCTAAAAGGGATTTATTGTTCGTCGCTCATAATTACAGCCGGCGTTAGGCAGAAATTACACATACAAGCTCTTTAGTATGCAGCAAGCTGTTCTGGAATTACAGCTTCTTTATGAGGAAAATTATGAGTTGCTAAATTATCTCTCTCAAAGACACCTCCAGTATTGTCCAGTCATCAAAAACGGCAAATGAAGCAAACTAACTGCTCAATATACAAGCAAGTTTTATAGCCTCTTACCATGTTCAGCAATTTGTTAGTCACTAATGTTTGCAAAGGTCGCTAGTCAAATCTTTCTTCTGGGTTTGGATGGTTTGGGGGACCAATGTGGTTCCCAACGTTCCCAAAAATGGTGGGTGAACTCTGTAAGGGCGACCATCTGTGCTGCCCCTCGAGAGAGGGACCATTTATGTAAATCAGCCCCAAGACCATCACCAGTCCTTACTGACTCAATCAGTACTTCTTTCAGTATTTCCCCCTCCCCTCGCTCCTCTGTTTCATTCCTTCCTCTCTTGTTTCCTTCCTGCCTTCTTTTCTTAATTCATTCGTTACTCTCTTGTTTCTTTAATTTTTTTCTCTTCCTTCCTTACTTATTTCCTTCCATTCCTCCCTTCTTCTTTCCTCATCTTTATCCTCTTCTTTTATATTGTAGAGTTCTCTTACTCAACCCAAATATTGTTGGGTGAGTGTGAACGAAAAGGAGGGGTTTGATGGCAGAACATCTCATATTTATCATATTTATCTTACAGAAAACTTTTCATTATAAAAGCGGTAATTTGTGGTAATTTCATATTTAAATACAATAAAGATCAAAAAAGAGATGTCTCAATGCCCGATGCGTTTCGTCCATGTACGGCTTCCTCAAGGGAGATTTGAGTTGGAGACACACCCTACAGGAGACTGCATAGTGACAGAAAGAAAAATATGACATATGTAAATAGAAAGAGATATATCTCAGACATGTGTTGGAGTATGACTATTATCATTCAACCTTTAGAAATGATATTGATTTCATTGAAGGTTTTCAGTCATGCTTAAGACTTACAGCATTATCCCGGAATAATGGAATGGACTATGGGTTGGTAGGAAGGAAGTGTTCTAAAAAAGTGTGTACAAAAGGGAAGGATGTGTACACACTGATATAGCACACTACCTTCCTACCAACCCATGGTCCATTCTGGTATTCCAAGGAAACCCTGTATGTCTTAGGCACCCCTGACAACTTTCAATGTGAGGTAGGAAATAAAATTTATTTTCATTTTTCTTTTCCTATCCTTCAATTTCCTTTCCTTTCTTTCCTTTTCCTTTCCTTTCCCTCCCGTTCTTATCCCTTTTCCTTTTGTTTCCTTTCCCTTCCCTTTCCCTTTTCTTCCTTTCCAGTTTCCTTCCCTTTTTCTATTCATTTTCCCCATTTTCCTTTTTTTTTTTCTTTTCTTTTCCTTTCCTTTCCTTCCATTTCCTTTCTTTTCCTTTCTTTCTCTTTCCTTTCATTTTCTCCTATTTACATTTTCCTTTCTTCTCCTTTCCTTCTCCTTTCCTTTCCTTTCCTTTCCCTCCCCATCTTATCTGTTTCCTTCCCTTTTTCTTTTTCTTCTTTTCTGTTTTACTTTTCTCTCCTTTTCGTTTTTCTTTCTCTTCCTCTCCTTTCCTTTTCCTTTTCCTTCCCTTTTCCTTTCCTTTCCTCTTATTTCCTTTTCCTTTCATTTTCTCTCCTTTCCGTTTTCCTTTCCTCTCCTTTCTTTTTCTTTACCTTCCCTTTTCCTTTCCTTTCCTCCCTTTACCTTTTCTTTCCTTTCCTCCTTTTTCATTTTCCTTTGCTTTCTTTTTATTTTCCTTTTTTGTTTCCTTTTTCATTTCATTCCTCTTCTTTTTCCTTCCCTTCTTCCATTCTATTCACACTGTCTTTCAATTCGTTCTTTCTTTATCTCATGTTATTATCAAATTACCACTAACAACAAAAATAAAACTAACATAATGACTGAAGAACTTTGAATTACAATTGATTTTTCAGTATGTTCTTGAGAGTCTTAATTGGATAGAATGTATTGTTTTACAAATTATTTATGCACTATGTTAAGGAGCAATGAGCCCTGGGGGTTAAAGACCTATCAACTACCCCCAACATGTTTTATGCCAAACAATAACTCTTCCTTAGCCTCCTTATTTTTCTTCACATGAAGAAAAAACAGACATGAAAAAATTAGAATGGATGAAACATGTTAAGAAAACGTACACAATCAATTAAATAGGAGAAAACACAAAGAATACCTAAAAATAAATAAAAGAAAGAGCATTTGTCATCTTTTAACCTTCTGGGCGGTTCATTTCTGTCTGGATTTATATTTCTAAAAGGGGTATATTGTCTTTCATGAAAATTTATTTTACAGTATATTATAATAGTATGAGTATAATAAAGTTTGAAACACAAAATCATGTCAAAATAATAAATTAAATAAAACTAAAAAAATAAATTTATTAATAAACTTTGACATGATTTTGTGTTTAAAACTTTATTATACTCATACTATTATATTATACTGTAAAATAAATTTTCATGAAAAACAATATACGGCTTTTAGACATATACATCCAGTGTATTGCATTCAGTACAGGTATATTGTATTGAATCCAATACAAAATAATTTGAAATTCCTGCCACGCCCCTAGCGACGGCCACACGCTATCAGCTTTTTTTTTTATCCCGAGCCACACTCGGGATTACCGCCAAGGAGGTTATGAAAGAAAGAAGGAAAGGGAAATAATATGAAATGAGAAAAAGAATTTCCGGGCAAATTATGCCAAAGTAGCTCAATGAGCAGAGTGAAAATTTTCAGCAAAGATTTGCAAAAATCATTCAAATCAAATTTGCATTTTTATTGTTGAAGAAGTGCTCTGGGGAAATGAGATAACTACCAATTCAATAGGACACCAACCACCTACTCATCACCCCTGTTTCCCAGTATGTGTTTTCTCTAGAGATCACCAAAAAATAGTTTTACTTTCCTCCTCTAGCCGTTGGGTCTCTCTAGGTTGTTGTTGGGTTTTCATTGTCCTTACTTACACTGCAGGATTGTATGAGACTGGTTGTATGAGAAGAGACCTGTGGGAGCCATGGACAAGATAGGCAAAAATGGTACCTAGACAATCCCAACCATTTAACCCTTGCACTAAAGGGGAGAGCCAAACTTCAAGAGCCATTTTGCTATTTCCCAAAGTCCAGCTTTATAGATCTCCTTAAAGAACCTGTGATGTCCATTGTGTCGCTTTCCATTGTGCTGAACAAACTTAGCAAAGACTTAAATGAATCTTGTCCCGAAATAGAAGCTACAATGAATAGTTTAGTAAGTATAAACCGTTCTTCCAACAAACTTCACATTTTATGGAGTCGGTAACATTCTTAACAGCTTATTTAATGGCAGCATAAAATATCTTGTAATTTTCAATTCATAACTTTAAAAATTTCAGTTTAAACATAAGTCAGGCGTGCTTTTCCTAGCCGCAGTACGAGGTTTGATGGATTCCCGAGTTTCTGCGTACCGTGCACCTGGTATTTCCTATATATTTGTGTTATTATAGGGGAGCATATATCATTTTTTTTATAGTGATGTGTAAAATGTCTTTATAGTGATACACAATGATGTTTTATTATGCTGCTTGCACCAGGCATGTCCATGCTTCAGCCCTGTATGTGGTAAATCATAACTCCGCTTTTGTTATAGATATCATTACAATGAATATATACAAGCCGTTATCATGATTTCTTTAAACTACTAACTCCAGTCATTTTTAATGTGAGTTAAGACTGAATTTTTATATGCTTTTTACTGGATTCCTTTTCCACTCTCATCAATATGCTAAAGAAACATTTAAAAAAAATAGCATTATATTAGCCCCAGGTCTTCTTGCTAGGTTTCCATGCTATTCTATGCAGTCTAGGCAGATCTTGGATGGTGGGATAGACTGGCATGGTGTTTACTTCGGGGGCATTATGCAAATATCAAATGCCTTTATGCATGAATGACATCATGAAGAATTTGGAATTCCCACAAAGAATGTGTTTTCCTTTCCCGGGTTATGTCCACATGTGATACCAACCCTTCGTAATAGAAAGATCAGAAATCCAATGAATAAGGATACTCTGTACAGTTCAAGAAACATGAAACCATCTTTCCATTATCTCTATTTGTTCTGTACAACGATGATGATGAGTTAATAGCAACAACATGGACAAGTGTATGGATTTCAGGGAATCTGACAAGAGCCAAATTTTGATAGATCGACAGCTGGGTCAGACCATCTCCAAAATTCTGGTCCTGGGGATTGTTCTTCATATGCATTTATTAGGAAGGGCAAGGAAGGATAATGGGTGATAGGCCTGTTTGGTCCCACAAAAGAGTTATTGTAGCACCAATTGAGGAAGAACTTAATGTGAACGCAATGCACCACAGCTTGCGTGGACCAGTAAGAGTGTCCATGCTGATCTCTGTCTACCAAAAGTGACTACAAGGGGTGTGTGAATGTCAAAACTGGACTAAGAAGGTTGCCTGGTCTGAAGATTGATTATCTAGATAGTCAGGTGCATGTGCCCCATTTTCCTGGCAACGTGATTGTAATGGAATTCACTGCGGAAAGAAGGCAGACCAGGGGAGACAGTGTGACTTAAAGGATCTTCCACAAATGATTCCTCTTCGAGATTGTTACTGGACATTTAAGCCATATTATGGACCAATATCGTTAGCAGCGGAGGGTTATCTTGATCCATGTAAGATTATCTGACCTAACAACTATACATTATCAATCATATGATCCCTTTCCTCTTCCTATCTATGTTGTGATCATATTCTGTGGATCGAAACACTTGATTAAGAATCGCCTTACTAATATAGATAAATTCCACCAGGGAGCCACCCTAACTTAAAAGCAATCTGTTCCTGATGAAGTGGACTCTCTTCCGTGAAACACGTTGAACATTTAATGCCTATGTACCTATACAAAATATTGTGGAGTCATCAAGATTCATGTAATGCTTTTACAAAAATTTTTTTATTGAAAATGTTAAAAAAATCTATCGCTTTGATATGTGTGAGACCTGGTTGATTAAATGCCTTAAAAGGCCCCCCCAAAAATTACCACACTGTTCTTATCTTCTGCTAATATTTTGGTTCCTGATATCCTAGGACTCCTTCAGAAGTCTTGTGGAGGCCATGTCTTGATGGGTCAGAGATTCTTTGGTATCCCAAAGGGGACTTACTATTATGAAAGAGGTTTTTACGTTTTGGCTGATCAGTGGATTTAGAAAACAAATTACCTTGAAAAAAATGTTTCTTAGGCAACAGTTAACTAAGCACAGCACTTAAGCATCAAAGCTAGTTCCGCTAAGTAACATATGCATTACAATCAAGCCTTCCGTCTCCATAGAGCTGTGTGGGCAGCCAATCCGCCCCATGCTGTGCTCTCAGGGTCTGTATCACACAAGGGAGGAAATAAAAGTATCATTGCATGCTCTCATCAGAACTTGTGTTAAAGTGGACCTTGCATTAGATTTAGATGATGATGTTATATGTCAATTGTAACACTTCCTGGCATTTATTACTTCTCACATAGTCTATGGCTCTTTTCCCCTGCAGACATGCCCAAAGTTTTATCCCCCTGCTGAATTCCCTGCAATATACATGATATACCCAACATAGATTTGTGTACAATGTAGTTCTTTAATCCGTACATGAAAATTTGCAATAGAATAAAACAAACAGAACGGAACAAAAGGCTACAAAACTTTTTTATTTTATCTCTTGCTGATAGATTAACATCCCTTGCAAGTCTAATGAACGATGGAAGAAGATTTAGTCCAGAAAACAGAGAAGATCAGTTTTGTTGATCTTTGATAGCTTAGAGCATGGCAGACGTAACACGCTGTAAGCGATGGGAAGAAGATGTATTAGGAAACTTCTGTATCACTGACTCAGAAAAATGGATGTAATCTTATCGGTATGAAATACACTAAACTTTAGATAAATAGGAAGACACTGTCTCCTACCAATGCAGAGCCAATTGATGGTTCTTCTTAATAGTAATCCCCAACTTCTAGTACAATGTTCCTCAACTAGGGTTCCTTCAGAGGTTGCTGGGGGTTCCTTGAGCAATGAGAAATTTGTGCCTCTCTGGTTAGGTTTTGTGATGCCAATTCTCTTTTTGGCTGTCTGTAAGGGTGATATTCTTCCCTCTGGTCAACAATGTAAGGGGCATTCTCCCCATTGACCACCACAATAACTCTGAACTGTGGATATAGTAAATACAGATGGCACCAGAAAATCATTTCACGGGCAAAAACATTGCCCTAGTATAATATATAAACCTATCCATGCTCCCACTCTGTTTCAGGTATCCACCCTTAGTAAGCTTCGATGTCAGATGGTATCAGGGCTGGATGATATTTGAGGCCAAATAAGCAGGAGCATTGTCTTAGGAGGAGGTCCTCTATTTCTGTAGTGAGCCAAAATGTTTGATGTTACCTCTTTTTCATGGTGAAGGGCTTTTTCATGGTCAGGGGCCATGAATGATAACATGACAGTGCAAGGTCCACTTTAACCATATATGCTATTTAAACTTTTGTAATTTGTATCTGGAAGAAACTATATTGATTACATTAGATGCATTTCTTTTCTTAGGTGGAACAATAATTTAAGAGGATCTTAATAATTTTAAGGATCTATCACTTTGCCCAACATGATCTTTTTAAATTCGACCCTTTACTTCTCTTTGCCTCTCTAAGGCCACCTCCACTCCTTTGGATGAGCTGCAAAATACTCAGTGCTCGGGTATGGAAATATTGTATGAAATATAAAGATAATAGTCAACTCCATTGGGAATAAACCAGCTAGGATTTTTTTTCTTAGAGCAAAAGGGTCATATCAAGAGTTGGAAGCCAATGCCTTTCCAGGGCTTTGTATTATTTTGAAACTAGAATCTAGATAAGTGGTTGCTCTCGAGTTTACATTCTCCTAGAATTGTGGTATCTATGCTCTCTTAGTGGATTTTCTGCCAGTCAACTCAATGAACAACCTCCTAGTCACAATTCACAAAAAAAAAACTCAAGAGGACCAAGTATCCAGATTCCAGTTTCACTGTAATCCCGAGTTCCGATGAAAGTGCATAACCCCTAGGAACTCAATACAAATTCCAGGGAATGAAGGTTATGATGTCCTGCCAGGAATTATTGGATAAGTGGAGTGGAGAACCTTCTCCACCATATGTAAGCTCTGTTGGGGGCAATTATTTCAGTTTTCACACTTTTAAGAGACTTTCCTACATGTGTTGTGCTTACAGGAGATGTTTACCATGCTTTACCATGTTCACCACCCTAAATTAAAAAAAAAAAAAGTTTAGATATTCTTTAGGCAGTCGTTTAAAGCAGTCCTGTCCCCTTATTTCCGATATGGCCACGTTACTTTTGTTTAGCCAGTATAAACATATCTTTCAGTCCATTGATTGCCAGGTTGCCCTCGTCTCACCTATCAGTCTTCTGCTACATGTCCCCTCCTGCACCACCTCCCTGATGATGGATCACCAGATCTTGTGCATGCACAAATGGAGATAAAGAACAACTATTTTGTAGCCATGGAAAAATTGTAGGATTCTGAGAACTATGGAATCTGCTGCCTCATGGGATATGTGACTTTGGTATCCCAGGAGGCTGTAAGAATAATGAATGCATGAAAAATGCATGATTTTTCATAATGAGGAAGAAAGGATTAGAAAAGTTAAATTTATGGTGAAGGGTCCTCTTTAAAAGAAAGAATATTTTATATAACCCTTGTCTACCAATCTCCATTTGGTCTATGTAGAAATGAAACTCTCTAGTTATAACGTATGGGGGAGTATTCCCATAGAGTTCTCTCCAGTCTTCCCTGACACCTATTCCTCATTATAGAAGTTTATCTTTTCGTAGCTTTCATGTCGCGGCACTCCCAGGACTTCAGAAATGGCACTGCTGGGAATGCCTTCTTCAAATGCTGCACATTATCATCATCTAATGTTTGTTCTTGCATGTTCTACCACTGACTGCATACTGCTTGATGGTTAATTAAACCTTTCCAGCAGCACTAGAGACTGTAATGGAAGAGACACCGGTGGGAAATGATAGTCAAAGTTTCCAAGCAAGGTTTGAAGAGTAAGTGCTGCTTATACACTTCAGCTTCTAATATCCAGGCAAAACTTTGCTTCTTCTGTGCTCTCATTGTGCAGTTACCTGGGAGCTGTGGAGAGATGAGCGTATTATATAAAAGAACTTTAATTGTTGTCACACTTATTCAAGAAAACAAATATGCAAATCTTTTTTTTTTTCACTTGCAAAAATATTTAAAAAAAAGATATTTAAACCAAACTTTAATCTAAGCATGCAGCCTGCATGACTAGACCAAGAGGGGGCAACAAGCCTCCTGCCCTCCATGCAATATAACATGGACCCAGTATTGAGGGACTGGACCTCGTCCCAATATCCTTTCCCCCAACAAAGGATGTCAGTATATTAGGTGAAGGGCTTATGGAGAAATCTGGAAGCTCTCTATAACAAAATGGGTACCAGATAGCTGTCTTCTTCCTTGGAAAATGGATACAAGAGTAGGCTGGTTCCCCTTAACCATTCTATCCAACGTTCAATGTAAAAAGCTTTAGTAAATACGTTGTTCATCACAACAACTCAATTCCATGCATTTCTTTGTTTCTGCTATCCCCCAGGGAGCCATCTTTTTTCAGCCATCATCCCATGTCACCATATACTTGGACTGAGATACCGGCCCAGAATTTACACAATCATCTAAATCTTGGATTAGGTTTATGTACAATTTAAGCTAAGGAATAAACCCATTAATTTAACAATTGGTGACAATTGTCAGCTCTGATCCCAACTTCCAAGCTCTGAAATGGCTGATCACATGTGCAGAATCATTGCAAATGCTGAACTGAGCCCAAGATGGCCCCGTCCTGTAGAGCAAGAGATCAGCAAACTTTTTTGGCTACTAAGCCATTTCAGGGGTAGGCAGGAGCACACTAGGCTGGACTCTCTCTCGAGTCCCGCCCTAATGAATCTGCCCCCCCCCCAGGAACGTTCCCTGAAGGGAAATCCCTCTCCTCCGCAATGCATACAGAGGAGGGTCAATGTTCCCTATTTACCCCAGCCCCGGAAGTGTAAACGCCAGCCGTGGGAAATAGGGAAGGGTGCCACCACTTGGAGACTCAAGAGCCGCATGCAGCTTTGGAACTCCAGAGGCACCGATTGTTTGTTCCGGCTTGGCTGCCGGTTTCTGACCAGCATTAGACCGGATCAGTCAGGTGGTGTTAGGCCTGAACAAACTACTGTCCGGGCCATATCTGGCCAGAGTTTGCCGACCTCTGCTGTAGAGGATAGGAGGGTTTGGTTCCACTTTAAATTTTTAGCTTCATCGCATGCAGTAAAGACTTTTATTTAATTAAGCCAGCTTCTCGTTGTTCTCTCTCCATCCCAATGTACTAGTAGCACCTTTACCTGAGGTATGCTAGGAACATGAAGTGGGAGTAACTGTTCTGCTTTCCTTAATGTGTAAATTACAGGTTGAACTGCTGAACTCTGTACACAGTAGGCTATACACACACTGAAACAAACACACACACACACACACATATATATGTTATACTTAAAATAATGTATGTCATAATTAGAATGCTACCAAAGTTAGGGGGTCAGTTTCTACATGGCAGTCACTATCATGATCAGTATAATAAATTCTACTATGAGGGCTTTCTGATCATTAATGTAAAAGGGAATGTTAATGGGGCCCTCAATTGAGTGTGCATGTAAAGAGACCCTTACTTGGGGTTGGGGGCACTTACAACTCTTACTGCAATGGTTTTACCCTCAAAACAGCCTTTCTTAACCAGTTTTACCCTGAATAAACTAACCTTACAGTTGTAAGGTCTCAGGGACACCCTGAGGGTCAGGAGAAAAGATTCATGAATGTGTAGTCTTTGAAAAGTTCATTAGAACAATACAGCTGGCTCTATAAAGCGGTGTTGGCCCTAGAAGTCGGCTGATATCATCAAATGAGATTTAATGAGCTACAGTTCGAAGATCGTCTAGCAATCTCTGGTGGAATCCACAAAACCCTGGTTGAGATTGGCTGCCCTAGACCTATACAAAAGAAAGTGTTTTACCCAATTTTGAATTTCTTTTTTTTTGGTTTATATTTGAGGTTGTCTTTGAGTATTTTGAGTATACATAATATACGGCTTTTAATAAACACTAATTAGATTTTTCTTTATTATTATTATATTATTCTGATTATTCTTTTTTCATATCTATCCAAAACATTAAAATTATTGTTGCCCTTTACTCAAATGACTTGTACATAATATACAAAAACGAATGCCAAGGGTTAGGCTCCTTCATTCTCTGTAAACAACAATGCTGTAGATTTTCCTCCTCTGCCCATTAACCTGTTTACAAAATTGCCTCAAAGATTCTCTCCAACACCCCCCAAAAAATAAACCTTAAAAAGCGACTTAATAGCAAAATGATTGTGATGTGTTACTTATGGAGAAGAATAGATAGCAGCTAATAGAAGCTTTTAAGTCCCTTCATAGTTAGTGGGAATCATGCGCAGCCTTTGATGTCTCCCAGCTTGAAATGAATTTTTCATTATACAGTCTGGTCTCCAACCTATAAAGCAATATAATTATTGAGATTGGATTAGTTAAAGCGGGAACATTAGAGTGCGGATGGCGTGGCTGTCGCTCATACACACCAGAGGTTAATATTCATTACCGCCCAGCTTCCAATCTGGAAAACAGGCTTATCACACGGCCCGATGGGAGATCCTTTTCTTGGTTGATCTTGTACTGTTTGCACCGGAGACGCCGTCATGATTACCTCTTATTCTCAGGGAAACACAAAGGAAATCCACAAATGGCACAGAAAGGAAAAAGCATCTGGAAAAAAAGGATGTTTCTAAGACGGCTCAGATATTAAAGGAAGCATACCTCTCCTAAAGGTCATTTCAAGTCTTTCGGCAATCAGTAAAATTTTTTATCATCATACAGATTACCCTCAAATTTTTCCTGGTTTACTGATCCATATTTTGATTATCATATTTCATGTACTGATCCATAAATGCTCCCTCTAGAGGTCACCTATTAGGATTAACCAGGAAAGTTATCAGCTCCCTCTAGTGGTCACCTGTAGAATGGGATTAACAAACACCTATTTCAAGATCTGCATCTTCAGTATTGAAATTCCAAGTTCTCAACTCTACCTAGTTCTTCCTTGCTGGACTACAGAAAATCTTCCTCAAAGGGTGCAAGGGGGTGTTCCTAAAACTAGCAGGGGAAAACTCATGCAGAGTTAACAACAGTATTGGGATTTCAGTCCAACATAAGCAGCGTCATCAGTACAGTACAGAAAGCTAGGAGCTCATTGGGTTCCTGGAAGGTCAACAGGTACTTTATAATACTTGCTGCATTTTTAAAAGGCAATGAGACATTTGCATTGATTGCACACATGTGCAGCATATTTTTATTACTATGATTTTGCCCTTACACTTCAACTGCTGCCTCCCCTTAGCTACTTATACTTACCTTCATTTGACTCATTTGCTACTCCAATTGTCCACAGAAATGAAGAGAATATGTTCAATGTAAGTTGTGCTGAAGCATATATTGTATGACTCTCTCCGGGGGCCACCATTGAGAGGGACAAGGAGTACTTCTGTACCAGGCCTTGATCATATGAGCTTGATGTTTGCAATGCTTGATTTTTTATCCTTGGGGAGTCCAGAAGTTTATTTAGTATGGGGCCCAGGCACTTTATCTCGACCCATGATAGTGTTCATGCCTGGTGATTGGTCACTTAGCTCTGCATCATGGCAGGTCACATTTACCCCCATGCCCGGAGGTTCCAAGTATTTCAGTTTGGTCCTTTTGGCTATTTAGAGATATGGGGAGGGGAAGGGAATGGGGGGGGGGGCATAATAGTTGAGCACAGGGTAGAGCAGGGAACAAGAAGTAGTTACACACAGTATATTACACCAAATTGGCAAAGCCTAGCTTTACTTTAAATTCTATCTCAGTCCACTTATTTGTAAATAAACTCAGAAAAGATTGTAACATCCAAATACTCAAACAGTATTCACAATAAAAAAAATAACTTTAAGTCAACTCCTTTGATATAGTACATCTATTAAAAAAATAAGAAGAAAGAGGTGTTTTTTTGGCAAACGTGTTTTAAGCTAAAATGTTTAAATACAAATCAAACAATAAATTATCACAATTTAACAAGGAAAGTGATTCTAATTCCAGACAAATATGTGAAGTTGAGATTTAAACAGAAGCCCTTCTTATTAAGTTTGACAGTTCATAGTTCCTTATAGGTCTGATAATACTATTGGACGTTGTGAGAAAATATTAGTCTCAGATCCCGACGCATTTCGCCTGCTTAGGCTTCTTCAGGGGAGTGTGTGATAACTATATATAGGTTAAAAGTAAAACGTTTTGAGACACAGCATCAAACAAAGTATGTCATATAGAAACATTAGAAAACATAGGAACATTTTTGCTTAATACACGTTTCACGTTAAAACTCTTTCTCTTTTATTATACGTATTTGTAAAAAACAAAATGATCCGATGGCTATACAAAGCTGCCAAGCTTGCTAAGTGTTGAGTAGATCCAAACATTGGGCCCCTTGTTTGCTCCTCTGAATGTTTCCTGATTCTTTAAATTTAGAAGAATCTTGAATAGCGGTAACGAGTATGCAGCTCTCTGATTACTGGGAATTTCCATCCTGCAATGCTCTTTCCTGACTGTGGTGCAATGCTAAGGGGTTTAGGCAGCTGGGAGGCGGATCGTGTGTTCAAAAATGCAATTAAATATACTTTTATATTTCAATAATGTTTGCTTGGGGCTTGTGTATGTCCTCTAATGTGTTTAATTGAAAACAATTAAAAACAATTTACAGATTTGCCTTTTTCTTTCTAATTTAAAAATATAAAAACATTTTTTAAGGCCGGTTTGAGCTTTTAATTTAAATTTAATTTAGACCGTTACATTACAGTTGCATGAAAACAAAATGTTTGCAAAGTCTTGTTTTAGAAAGTAGCCACAGCCTAAAAAAACAGTTCCTTACCAGCACGCTACATAAAAAGGACCCTTGCTTTCTGTGTAGGAGCGATGGCCCCTATAGCCAACCTCACCATGAAGACCCATCACACCTCCTGTTGAGGGCCTGATTATTAAAGCTCTCCAAAGCTGGAGAAGATACACTTCATCAGCAAACCTGGAATGGATTTCTTCAGTTTGCTAGCAAATGTTCTGAATCCTGGACCAGATCGATACAAATTTGCTGGATCACCCAGCTTTACTGATGAAAGTGTATTCTCTCCAGTCTTGGAGAGCTTTAACAAATCAGGCTCCGAGTTAGAGATAGAGCTCGGACCTGGGATCTGGAAGACCATGGGTCACATGCTGAAACCACCTGTTATGTAATATTGCAAATTTGATAACATATGTTAAAATGTTACTTCACCTGACAGATTCCATTTGGTAAGTTGGAGCAACAAAAACATCCAATCAATTGTGATAATACAGCTCAATTTTTTTTTTTGCTAGTTTAACTTTATTACAGTAACCAGAAAATCTTATAAAACCACTAAATGTAAATGTTGTCATTGTCTGATCAAAGTGCACCCATTTAGTATTAATCGGGGCCATTTAGTTTCATGGAGCCCCTGCGTAGGGCCAATTCCTTTGGATGGAGGAAAACTGAGAATACCATGGGGTGGGGAGAGTTCTATGCTGGAATTTTTAGGGGGCTATGGAGGGGGGGGGGGATTTTTATAATGAGAGATATAATGGGGATAATTATCTACCCTCTGCCTCTTCTTACAGTTTTTTACACAATATTTTCTGTTTCATCTCCTCTCCATCTCTCTGTATTCTCATCCTCCTCCCATCTCTTCTTGTCTCTTCTCTGTCTCACCCTCCCTCCTCCTACTTAACCTGCAATGTGCAATAGTTGCTGCAAATCTTTCTAGCACTGCGGTCCCATCTCTCCCTCCCATTCCTATCCAATATTTCATTGTAAAATATTCAGTGTGTAGAGAATCCTCATTTCTCTTTCTTCCTCATCCCTCTTTGTATTTCTCTTTCTGTATACCTTTACCCAAATGTTTCTCCCTTTCCTTCACTCTCAATCTCCTTCTCTTACAGTGGTATATCCGTCTCCATTTTGCTTTTTCCTCACTGCTTTTTTTCTCTTTTTAAATCTCTCTTCTTTTTCTCAGCTCTACACTCCTCTCCCCTCTCCCTTCTCTCCCTTTTGCTGTTTTCTTCTCCCCTCCTCTCTCCTCCTGATACCTCTTCCTGTCTCTCCTCTTCGCCTTCCCAATTCTCTCACTCCCGCTTCACCCCTTCTCTCTTCTTTTCCCCCTCCTCACCCCTCTTCACTTTAGCGCTCCTCACCCCTCTTCTCCCTCTTCACCCTACTTCACTTAAACGCTCTTCACTCCCCTTCTTTTAAATGCTCTTCACCCCTCTTTTCCCTCTTCACCCCCTTCACTTTAACACTCTTCACCCCTCTTCTCGCTCTTCTCTCTTCACCCTCCATCACTTTAACGTTCCTCACCCCTCTTCTCGCTCTTCACCCTACTTCACTTAAATGCTCTTCACCCCTCTTCTCCCTCTTCACCCCCCTTCACTTTAATGCTCTTCACCTCTCTTCTCCTCTCTCCACCCTTTTTCTTTTCTCTGTTCTTCACGCTCCCTTGTTCTCATCTTGTCTCCTTACCCCCCCATCTTGTTTTTCCCCTCTTCACTCCTCTTCTCTTTTCCCTCTTTATTCCTCCTTCTTTCTTCACCACTCTTCTCCTCTCTTCACCATTCCTCCCTTCTCTCTTTTTCACCCTCCTCTGTTCCCTTCTCTTTACTTCACCTATTTTCTCCTCTCTTCACCCACTCCTTCTCCCTTCTCTCCTCTTCGCCCTTCTTCCCTCTTCACTCATCCCTCATGCCCTTCCTCCCAGCCTTCTCTTTTCTTCACCATTCTCTATTCCCTTCTCCCCTCTTCACTCCTCCTCTCTTCTTTCTCCCCTCTTCTCTTATCTCCTCCTCTCTTAACCCATTCTTTCTTCTTTTCTGCCTCTTTACCCCTCTTCCCCCATTCTTACCCCTATTCTCCTCTCCCCTTCTCAACTATTTTCTCTTCCTCCTCTTTAAACCTTCTTCCCTCCTTATCCCTCTGGTCTTCTCTCCTCTTCACCTCTCTTGTTTTATATACCCTGTACTCCTCTTAGATACAGATACAGATAACTTGTGTACTATATTATATATAAAACAATATTACTATACTATTGACAGTATTATACATTTCACTGCAAACGCCTGAACACCTTTCTATCTCCATCTCTCTCTCAGACACTGTATATCTCTATCCCCATTTTTATTATTAATAAACAGGATTTATATAGCGCCAACATATTACGCAGCACTGTAAAAAAAATAGGGGTAGAAAATGACAGATAGTGACACTGGAGGAGAGGATCCTGCCCCGAAGAGCTTACAATTTAGTGTCTATGTCTACTTCTCTCAGTCTCTTTCTATTTTATGTTCAGGTTTCATGTATACATATAACTCGTACATTTTGTTACATATCCAATACAATTTTATTGACCATAATATACATTTCACTGCAGATGACTAAACAATGGAACAATTCATTGAGTCCAGAGCTCTTTTTTTCATTCTCATCTCTGTTAAGTCACAGCTTAATTTCTATGGAAAGTTGAAATGGATGTTGATATGTATTGATTAGCGGGTGGAAGATCATGCCAGGGAGCGCGGTGCATATCGACCAAGCGTCTGGCCCATTCCCCGGATTATAGGAGCATCCCACTCAGTGTATTATCGGGTTTTGCTTTCTGCTACCTGAAATGGATCAGCGGTGAGCGCTCTGAAGTCCCATAATAAATTTATACTAGAGGCCAGCTGTCATCTTTTTATTGCACCTATTGAGAGAGAGAGAGAGAGAGAGGGAGAGAGAGAGAGAGAGAGAGAGAGAGGGAGAGAGAGAGAAGGATGGGGGGAAAAGAAGAATGAAGGAGGGTGAAAAGGAAGGATGATAAAAATAATAAAATGAAGAAAGATAAAAAAAGAAAGGATTGAATATAGGAAGTAATAGTAATGAGAAAGGAAATGAAAATTAGAAAGAAATAAAGGTAATTAAAGAAAGGAAAAATGGAATATAGGAAGGATGAAAAATTTAGGTAAATGAAGAACAGAGAGAAAGATGTATATAGAAATAAAAAGAAAGAAAAAAAGGAAGATATGAATAGATACATATATGAAAGAAACATGGAAAGAAAGAAAGTAAGAAAGAGAAAATATGAAACACTTCCTGGCATCTAGTCCAAGTAGCTCAATGAGTAAAATTAAGATTTTCAACAATATTCGCAGAAAGCTAACCAATCTCTCTACATTTGTGTAACTCTGGGGAAATGATAAAATCCTTTCACTGGGGCAGAAAAAAGAAGAATAATGGAAGGAAAAGAAGAATGAAGGGCGATAGCAAAAATAGGAATAAAGGGAGATAAAAAAGAAAAGGATGGAATATAGGAAGAATGGAAAGGAGATGAGAGGAAAGGAAAGGAAAGGAGGAAAGAAAAAAAGTGATTAAAAAGAAGAGTAAAGAAGAGTAAAAATAAGCCTAATGATAAAAAAAAGTAATGAAGGAGAAAAATTATAAATAAATAAAGGAATATAGACAGGACTGAAAAAATGGGAGAATTGAAGAATAGAAAAATGAAAAGTAAAAAAAGTAAAATAGAGGACGGGAAAGAAGAGGGGGGAGGATGAATGGGGAAGATAAGTGAAGCGATGAGTGAAAGAGGGAAAAGTGGGTAAAAGGAGAAAAGAAAAATAGCAATCTGAGCATATCTGTTTTAGAGAAGCAGCCATATCTGACCCTTTATGAACCTTTAGGTCCCATTAACACTTTCATGTATCAGTAATGTATGGTACAATGTACACGGTAATGGACAAATTATAGTGAACACTGTTCTTTTGACTCGGCACTCTCTGAAGACGATAAAACAATGTCACTGTGTTATGGACAAGGGTAAGACCTTCTGTTGTCCTAATGCACATTATATCCTAGGTATGTTTCAAAAAATGTGCCAAGGATAGGATGGGAAATGTGAATGTTTGTGGAAAAACTATATCCCATGGTGTTAGGAAGTCTGCAACAGGTGTTAACCCTTTGAGTTGCCCAGTTCAACGTGCGTTGGTGGTCATTGACTAGAGCAGTGTTTCCGGACCTTTATAACATAGGGGAAGCCATAATATAATTTCCAGGTCTTCAGGGAACCCCTTATATAATTCCTCTTACATTGCTGTCCATTGGAAAGTCTGCCCCTCTTACAGATAGCCAAAAACATAATTGGTGTCACTTAGTCTGACCTGAAAGGCACAAACTGATAATTGCTCAAAGAACTCCCAGCAACCTAGTCTAGATGCTAGAATAGTAATCTATAGGTCATGATGAATGGATTTTGCAATTAGACACTCCGTCCAATCAATTATAAAACTCATAGAAAGTGTACAGCAATACTTTTTTGTTTCATTAAATGATATCAATTCTTCATTTGGCCGGTAGATAACCACTGATCCACCGGTTGCAGTGCGGTATCTGCTGGCGAGTGAGATGATTGAGTAAGGCCCTGTACTATGTGCCGTAATTATTTCAGCAGTTCTGGTTTGTTGAAATTTCATGTAGCTCACAATGACATTATTTCCTAAGCGATGAGAAATGCGAGGGTCTAGATCTTGTTAAATCTTGATGCTGTGATTTCTCAGAGAGAAGCAGGATTAGCGAGAACGTGGAACACCTCAAGGTCATCCGCCGGGGCTCTACGCATCTCCCGGGTTCACCGGGGCTACTTTCCAAGCATATTTTTTTTGGTGAAAATAACAAGATGTCACTGACAAGGTTTTATCAAATCCGGTATAAGCGATACAATGCAGCTTTTCTGCTCGACCTTAATCTTTTGCTGTTCCTTAAAAATCTCAGCACAGCAATGTTCAGTCTGCAGTGAATTGTCATAACAAAATAAAGTGGAGTTTTTTCTTTATCACCAAGCAGCAATATTGGCTGAGCAACCGGTGTTATTTAAAGGGGAATGCTGAGTCTTAGGAACTTTTTCACATATAAGTATGAGAGTGTTTTTTCCCCTTAATTGTCACCTCTGAAAAAAACATTTCCTGTCCCTGGAAGGCTATGCTCACTCCTCCATTGTATCTGTAGAGGAAGTCATGGTTGTCACCCAGGTTGGACTTTACCTGTGTCTGCCTTTGCTCATCTCCTAAACATGGGGATGGGAAGATTATCAATTTACACAAGGAAGATAACATTATGATTTTATTTCAAAAACAAGGATACACAATTTCTGGCAAGATCACCTTATATTTTCTGTACTTGTTGAAGCTGGCTTTTGCCTCTAAATGAAAACTAATGCAACCTTTACATTTAGGACTGATAAGAGGCAATGGCCGGATTTATGAAAGCTCTCCAAGGCTGGAGAGGATACACATTCATCAGTGAAGCTGGGTGATCCAGAAAACTTGGAATAGATTTCTTCAAAGTTATTTGCAATTTATTAGCAAATGTTTTTAATCCTGGATTATATCCATTCCAGGTTTGTTGGATCTCCCAATTTCACTGATGAAAGTGTATCCTCTCCAACCTTGGAGAGCTTTCATAAATCAGGCCCAATATGTGTTACATTTGGGGTATGAATATCCTTAAATATCTCTTATTTTCAATTGTCATAGTAGATAAAATTTTGGTTTTCTGTATGGTGGTTAATTGATGTCCCTTAAATAGTTGGTGATTTTTGGATTTCGGCTATTAAAGCTGGATTAGAACACGACTGAATGAGAGAAAGGACATGTCATCTGATGGCTAGAAATCCTTGAGAGTCCTAAAAACTAAAATGCTGCTGAATGCAATGTTATACGGAGCCTGAAGTGTGGAATTCCCCGTCCCTCACTTTCTGGTAATCTATTTTCTTATGAATAGAATGAGGTGGGCCATGACTACTCCAACATCGAAGGTCAAGATACAGGAAACCAATAGATTCATATTGGTTCCAGGTTGCATTAATAATCCAAAGAAACCACAAATTGCATCAGAGGATGCCAAATTCCAGAGAACTTGTCTCCTGTGCAATGCATTCTGGAAGTGAGATCCTCCATGGATAATATCTTGTTGGCTCGGCATGAATACAGCCAAACAGGTGGAGGTACGTGCTTCCTCAGGAACAAAGAAATACACGATTTGGGAGCAACAATGAAGTGCCCGACCAAATAATTTTATTAGGATTTAAAGAGAAAAAAATTTATGGGGAAAAAGAAAAAAAGTGGGATCATCTGGTATAGGACATTAGAAAATGTTTAAGTGATATCTTTGTGCCCAAAAAGGGTATCAGCATAGGGCAAGACTAACATATGTGTGCCATCATGCCCATCCTTCTATTGCCTTACCAGCAATGGGCAGAGATACCTGGAAAGTAACGACTTAGCCACTCCAGTGTTCTATACCATCTATACACTATCCTATACCCTACTTCCTGAATTCTACTTCTATTTGAGGACTTGTTAATCAATGGGTCAGATTTATTAAAGCTCTATTATAGACTATCATGGAACTTGGTGAACTAGCAAACCTGGTATGGATTTCTTAGCTAATAGTTATAAAATATTTTCAATCCTGGACCAGGTCCATTTTAGGTCAGCCGGTTCACTCATGATAGTCCATCTTCTCCAGTCTTGGACGGCTTTAATAAATCAGGCCCAATGTATTTAAAAATTGACGTAGGGGCCACAGCTAGGGGTGAGAAGTGGGCTCAAAAACCAATATGTCAGGTTTTCCAACTGTAAGTTGGTAAGGTTTTAATGTTATTAGCCTGTATTTAGATAGCTCCAACATATTATGCAGTGCTTTTAAAAAGTCCATTGTCATATCACTAACTGTCCCTCAACTAACTGTCCCTCACAATATAATGTCATAGTCATATGTCATTAAAGATGTATACAGACAATATTTTTGAGGGAAAGACAATTATTCTAACTGCATGTTTTTTGGGATGTGGGAGGAAGCCGGAGTACACAGAGGAAACCCACACAGACACAGGGAGAACATACAAACTCCATGCAGATGGAATACTGGCCAGGATATGAACCTGTGACCTGGCACAAGGTGAGAGTGCTACCTTTGAGCCAATTGTGCTGCCCAATCTAGCTAAGGATTCTCCAAGGGAGAGATGAGGTGTGACCAATAGTGTTGGTGTACGAATTTGGGTTGTCCTTATATTCAACCCGAATATGACTGTTCGAATTCATATAGACCCGACCCAAAAAAAAAATGGGACTTGACTTTGCAAATTCATGTGTAAAAAATGTGTTTAAAAAATGTGTTTTAATCCTAAAGTAATAAATTGAATTTTTGAATGTTTTTACAGGTTATCCCACAATGACAGGATGATTCCCACGGCTGAGAATCCTCCTGTCAGTGTGGGATCCCCGGACACTAGAGGTTAAATGATGACTAGTCTCCCCATTCATCACCTCTAATGCTCTGTGATTGGCTGAGGAAAGGTAAACCCTGATGACAGCTCAAGCGTCATCAGGATTTTCCTTTCCCCAGCCAACCACAGAGCACTAGAGGTGAATGAATGGGAGGACTTGTCCCCATTTAGCCTCTAGTGCCTGGGGATCCTGTGGGACTCCTGTGTTCTTGGAAGGAGAATCTCTATCCAAGAACACATACTATAGTTACGCTAGGAATGCAAGAGCAATCAGGGGAGCGGAGCTGACAGCTCTGCTCCCCTGATTGCTCTTGCAGTTCTACACAGTCCCGAAAAATAACCTGAATATTCCCCCTATTGAATTTAATGTTATTCGAATTCGAAGTTCGATCACCCAAACAATATCCCCCTATTCGTTCGAATTGCTGTGGAATCGAATAGTGAGATATTTGACCAACACTAGTGACCAGTCCCTAAAACAGGATTTCTAAAGAGTCCCATGGACCATAGAGAACAGGTTCTCCAAATGCTTAAGGGGTCTCCAAGTATTCTATTATCTATAACCAAATGGGTCAGTGTTACCGGACCAGAACTGAAGAAATAGATCTTTCAGCAATGCATTAAGAATGGAAAGAGACAAATGGATTCTCTGCATTAAGCCTCTAGGAAATCTCATGACCTTGCAGAGAATAACATTATACAACGTGTACAATATATCATCCCATTGCCATTTGCCTATGATGGTATTAAAATTGATAACTAATGCTACTTATTACGCTGTTAGAATTATACTCCTAGCATAGCAAGTAAGGGAAAAAAAGTTAATAATTCCATAAAAATCCATGTTCCTTCCTAAAACTGTACGTCTTCCATTTGTCATCTTAACACTCCTTTTCCCTCACTGTATTAAAGAAGGCTCTTAGATGATATTGATTACTATAATTCAGCTGTAATTGGCGCGATAGAGGAGCCATGGCGTAGATTAGAGAGCAGCGGAATAAAAGGCTGTTAGCGTTGACGAGATTGGAGCAGTGAAGGACACGGGTTTGTCAGGCTCTGCTGCTGTTTACAAATGATTAATGCTTCCGTATTGTTCTCTTGTCCATCAAAAGCTAGGATTAAATAGATCTTTTCCTTCTGTCTATTAGTGGATGGTAAATGTACATCCGCTGTCTAGACTGATGTGGCCATGTGGGGAACCCACACAAACCAAGGTAAATGAACCAAGAGGAATTTCTAAAAAATCCATAAGCCTTTCTATTTATAATCAAATCAGAATGAATGTATAAGATAAGTTTTGAATAGGCTGGCCAATAAGATATATACCTGTTCTCTAGATGATGCAGTGTTTCTCAACCTTTTTAACATGGGGGAACTCTTGAAAGAACTTTCAGGTCTTCAGTGTACCCCTTCTGTAATTATTACACCAACAGCACAGTGTTTTACATTGCTTGCCATTAGGAAGAATGTCATCCTTACAGATTACCAAAAAGATCATTGGAATCTGGTAAACCAACCTGAGAATCACACACTACCCATGGCTTAAGGAACCCCGAGCAACCTGGAGGAACCCTGGCTGTAAAACATCGAACTAGAGTATAGATGTTGGAACAGTAAACTTTAGGTCATCATGAATGGATTTTGCAATCAGACACCCCAGTTGAGAAATGCTGATATAGTGTATGGTATGTGAATAGCCAAAACTTTTCTTTTTTTTTTGGTTGGAAATCCTAAACATCTGCTAATGGATCACGTGTTCCTAATTAATGATTCCCCCACTAATTTCCAACTAATAACCCAAAATGTTTGATTTTTTAAAATTTTAGTAAAATATAATATTAGTAATATTTTAGTGACAATGATCAGAGAGTGAGGTCACAGGCACCAATAAAAACCCAAATATGTTGCTGTTCCTTAAAAGGGGAAGCCTTAAAAATAATAAAATAGCTGCTATTCACAGATGCCTTAATTGATGACCGTCATATTAGCCAACACGTTTCTAGGTTTAGCTCCGCTTCATCAGGGTTTTGGAGTAAGGTAAAGTGCAGGCTGCTATCATGAGTAATATTTTTATATTTGAAATGGTTGACTGTGAACAATTTAGAAGATGGACTTTATACAAACAGGACCAGAAAGCGAAGAGGTTTTTTTAATATTCTCCCTTTGTATACAAAAACTGGTGGCTCTATTCTTTTGCTCAAATAATAAGGGCCATCTGAATTTTCACACACCCAATCAATGGCTTTGTCCAGTAGGTGTAAAGGGCTAGTGACATGTTTGTAATCCATTTTTTTTATACATTGGCAGCTTAATATGCATCCTATTGCCTGCAAGTATCTCATTGTAGAAACTCCTGTGGTGAAGAGCAGAAAAGTTCCTTACGATATCAAAGAGCGAATTTACTGATGAAAGTATGATATGAATTGAACTTTGAACATTAGCCCACATTCACTTTAGAAAGTTGAATCATTTATTGGCCATTCTTAGTTTAGGATGGGTGGAGGATTAATTTGGAGGGGTGGGATCTCCTAAAAAGTTCCCACCAGGTTCTTATTCTGTTTTTTGTCATGACTTTAATGGTGTGTTTTTGCTTGACAATGTTATAAAATTATATATTTTTTAACTCCATGTAGGCTCTTTGCCAGTTGGATATTCTTTTGGCATAAATGGATAAGAGTTCACAGTTCATGATTGACACAGGGTTTGTTTGATTGGTAATATCATTGTTTTTGCAATTTTAAATATGAATACAAACTTGGTCCTGGTCATTCTGGCACTGTCCATCTGTGAGGCCAGATGGCCGGGGCCTGCACAACAGCCACCCAATCCTCCAGTCTGTCCCTGTGCTTTTTCAAGGTGTGCTTGCAGTACATTTGCTATTAATAAGGCTAGTATGCTTTCTCATGAATCCATAGCCCTTAAGCCACCAGACAGGTGGGTCTGTGAAATTTCCCTGAAATTTCGCAGACCTATCGGAAGTGCCAGGGAATTAGTACAGGAGGATTTCCAGGGCTTCATTCATTCAAGCAGCCCTGGGAATCCTCCTGTGTGTGATCCCAGGCACTAGAGGTTAATTACCCTCTAGTGCCCGGGGATCTCAGTCGATTTCCAGGGCTGCATTCATTCATGCAGCCCTGGGAATCCTGTGTGCGATCCCCGGCACTAAAGGTTTAATGGGTAATGACAAGTCTCCCCTTTCAAAACCTCTGGTGCTCTCTGATTGGCTGAGGTAAATAAAATCCTGATTTTTTTTAAATTAAAATTTGATCTCGATTGGTGTATTTACACCCGCAGTTCTCGCTTACAATTTCAGTAAGTGAAACGACCAAATTTGCAGTGAGATCGAATTTTAAAAACACGCTTGCTCATCCCAACTCAGAGTGTATTTAATTGTTATTGTTATATTCTTTTCAGTGCCCTTGCCAGACCTTACATTCTCTCTGTCCTTGGATACCTCCCCTGAATTTTCAACTTTTTTGTATGACATTTGGCTTTGACTTGCTCTTTCTCTGAATTTCAGTTTGATGTTTCTGGAATCTCCCTCTGGGCTCTTGTTTCCCCAGATGCCATCCTTTCCATCCTAGGGTCTATCAAGTGTTGGGATGATCTCATTTGCTTCATAAAGCTGATCGGGGAATTGTCTATAGGTGAAGAATACGGCTTAGATTTGGCATCTGGTTAGGCAATGACATTGGACCAGATCTCTCTCAGAACCTAATATTTTCTTTTTTTATAGTTGCCTATGCCACTCAGCTACTATGCTGCCTGTCACAGGACCATTCATCCTACTCTGCTAGTCAAACCTGAGAAGCTCCGTACCCCAATGTCAGCCTATTATCATGCGATGAATGCTTTTAATTCTGTGATCTGTGTAGGGTCCACTGTGAGTTGGCTGCCAGTCTGGCTGAGACACATATGGCCTTATTCCATCACCCTTGCAATGCAAAGTGCAAACGATCATCTTGCAGGTCCAATATCAAAGTGGCTTCTCACTTGTTGCTATACTACTTTACTACTTGTTGCAGTCATACACTTAACTTATAACACTATACATTGTTTTATTCTTTGGGAATCAAGTGAGATCAAGTGAAGATTCACAGCTTGAAAAGAGAAGATTTAAAAGTGTTAATTGTATTTAGTGACTTAAACAGCTCTTGACTGTAAAATAATGCATGGCTTCTAATTAAACTCCAGTACTCATTAAAAGACTGACATGGTGTGTGTAAATTACACTTCCATTCTTGTGGATTGTCCTTTTAATCCACTTTCCAATGATGTGCTCACACATAATGCAAGCAGGAATGTGTGCCTTGCATCTTAACATTCATTTTACTAATAATTTTAAACTGTGGTCCAGTATAAAGTGTCCCTGCACTTACCCTCCTTTGCTCCACCATCCTGTTTAACATTGTTACATTTTAGGAAAAATTTCCACCTATTGGGATTCTTAAGCCAACCCCTGAGAATATATAAAATCTTCCTCTGCTTATAAGCTCCACCCCTGCAGGACACATATAGTCTAAAAAGAGATAAGTGGCATATATTCACCACTGGAACACCAAAGCAGAAGCAAATTGACATCATGACGCTGGTCACTATAATTCTTGGATATTTAAAACCTCTGAAATCTATTTAAGGACTTATTTGGTAATCGAAAGAATCTTTATCTCTTTTGACCAAATGACAACAATATGTGACCACACCTATTAAGAAAAGCCAACAACCATATCCATATCATTAATTCAAAGTAAATTATTTATTTTGCTAGTAGCAAATATTTCCTTGTGAAGTTTTCATTTATTTAGTTCTTGGTACAGCCAGTATTTAGTCACATTAAGCTGAACATTTCACTACGTATTCAAACAGCTTTCTCAGCATTTATTGATTTTTTTTTTGCTATATTGCTACATATTTGGCTTATGAATAATATAAAAATGAAAAGGGAATGAAAATACAAAAGTTTGAGTTGTCAGCAGAAAAAAAATATAGGAATACATTTTCCAATAGGGATAGGTTCTATGGTGATAAACTGAGAGGGAGTTTCCTTCCCTTTGAATACATTTGTTGTGTGTACAGACAAGTGAATGTGAATTCCCTTCCAATGGGAACCAGATGGCAAAAAAAAACATGGCAGAAGTTTCACCATTCCAGACTCAATTTCAGTTAAAAATACAGATCTGCTCTATATATTTGCTTCCTCCATTTATCCTCACCAACATGCTAATGAAATTATTCAAAAAAACTTTCCATTTTCTATACATACCTCATTTCAGACCCAGTTGCATCATCTTTGGGTCTTTGTGTTTCTTTATACAAAATCAGATCCCAGCTGGTGGAGAGACCACTAGGGTGCTGTACATAGCCGGGAGCTCGATTTGCATGCAGACTGTCCTTGGAACAGATTTGATATTGAGCCTCTGTGAATAAAACAATGAAAATACAATGAATAAGTGGGATGGGCCAGAAACAGGTTGGGGAGTAAAGGTCTATGTTCGGTGTTCCTTAGCCAAGGTTCCTCCGGAGGTTGCTAGGGGTTTCTTAAACAATTTGTGATCGTTGACACCCATGATCTTTTTGGTTATTTGTAGGGATGATATTCTTCCCAATGGCTAGCTATATAAGAAGCATTCTTCCCGCTGGCCATCAAAGTAAGAGGCGTTCTTCCTGCTGGCCAGCAATATAGGAGGCATTCTTCCTGCTGGCCAGCAATATAGGAGGCATTCTTCCCACTGGCCATCAAAGTAAGAGGCATTCTTCCTGCTGGCCAGCAATGTAAGAGGCATTCTTCCCACTGGCCATCAAAGTAAGAGGCATTCTTCCCGCTGGCCAGCAATATAGGAGGCATTCTGACCACCATGCTAATGTGCTGCGAGCTCAGGAAGGGCTGGCAGAGTTCATTCAAGGGTTCCTACATGTTGAAAAGGTCAAAATAGGCTTGCTTAGATGATGCAGAACATCCTTCAGCCAGGAAATGGAGGGGCTCTATCTGAGTTGCTGCAGCTTCTGATGCAGATTAACCAACTTCAATCCAGTGGAGAAAACCGGTAGAACCATGCAAGACTAAAGGGAGGGTTGGATGCTGGAAAATAAACTTTCACACTGTCTCAAAACTGCAACACGCCCATGAATGAGGCTCCTGACACAGCTCTCCGCGCTGCCATCCTCTCCTTCTTTTTTTTTTCCATACATAAAGAAATTTAGAGAATGTTTTTCGCTGAGTCACCAAAGAGAAATAACAAACTCCATCAGCTGGTAGAAAATAACGCAACTGTTAAACGCTATAAGTGACATCCATTATTCAAGTTACAACGTATAATGATATTATAAATAATGGAATATCCTACATTAAGGAGAAGTTGCAAGTAGTCAGTTTAATTATAGTTCATAAATTTCTTAGCAGTGGCTCTTATGGCAACAGCTGATTAATAGGCTGGCTCCAGCTTGATGCTGTAACGGTGCCGTCTCCAAAAAAGCCCAACGCTGAGCGGTGCCCGGGGTTCTAGTTTGTGCAGAAGCAGCACCGGTCAGCATTTATGTTTAATAGGCTGTTAGAAGCACTCCAGGCTCAATGAAGCCTGAATTTCCCATAAACAAAAAAACATCTTTTTGGCATTTCTGCTGCTCGATCAGGCTGAAGCCTGGCCATACCTGCAGTGCGTTCTCTTTTTTAGATGTATTTATTCTGGATTGAATTGGGGGGAGGTGGGGGATTTTAATGTAAAGATTACAGTGCTTTAAATCACAGCGGAAAAGAAAAACAATCTGGAGAGTCTCAGTGCTTGTCGGGCGACTCTTGGATACTGATCCTAGTCGTAAAATATTCCGCAAGAGTTGCTACAGAAAAAAATAAAAATGAATTGAGTCTTTGGCTTTCAGAAAAAACATTTGCCTATAAAAGTAGATGTTAACTCTTACTGGATGGTTGCTTGGCTGAATCACTGGACCTGATTTATTAAAACTCTCCAAGGCTGGAGAAAATACACGTTCATCAATGAAGCTGGGTGATCCAGCAAACCTGGAATGGATCTGGTCCAGGATTAAAAACATTTGCTAGCAAATAGCAAATGACTTTGAAGAAATCTATTCCCGGTTTGTTGGATCACCCAGCTTCACTGATGAAAGTGTATTCTCTCCGGCCTTGGATAGCTTTAAAAAATTAGGGCCACTGTGTGTCATAAACAGTGGCCAACACATACACTGATTGGAGGAGAAAGCAGTCATTAAGGGAGTACTACCCTTATACCAGCCAATCAGATGGGAGAAGGAAGGAAGAAAAGGATTGGTTAGTTTTCAAATTTTGAGTAACAGCTGCCTCCCTCTCTGCCTATCTCCTTCCACCAAAATCATTGGAGAGGAGTCTTCCCAGGGTCCTCAGATCCACAGTTCTGTGCCTTCTACTCCTTCCATGCACCAGTACTGTACCCCTCCATTTTTTGCACCCCTGTGTACCATACCCTGATCTTATGCTGCTGTGAGCGACATAATACTCTACTTCCACCCACACTGCCACCAATTATTGGAGATGTTTACTGGTTACACCAACAAGGGGACTATTATTGCTCACATTAGGGGTAAAGGATGATGGGGGTAGAGAGTTTTATTCCTGGAACCAACAGAGACGGAATTATTTTGGCAGACATCAATGAAGGGGGGTAATATTGCTGATACCAACAAAGGGTTGGTATCAATGGTTATTGTTTCTGAAATTAGTGAAGGTGTTGTTATTTTTGCTCAAACTGATACCAGAGGGGTTACTGCTGACACCGATTGGGAGGGAGGTTGGCTATTACTGTGGGTGAACTTCAATGCCAGTTTGGGATAAAAGGGGGTTGTTCGTGTTGGCATTTAGGAGTAGGAGTTATTATTGCTGATACTAGTTGCTACGTCTGCCCAAGATAAACGTCACCTTCCAGAAAGCTGGATTAGATATGGTCCTCCAATCATCTTGCGGATACAGATTTGGTCCTTGGCACCATTTAGGTTGGAGCCCACTTATTTTCAATTAAAGATACAGATGTTAAAAGTTATTTTATTAATTTGTGCTAGCATGTTCAAGCTTGCAAAATCATACAGTTGTCAAAACTGAACATTCTTTACAAAAGTTGTCCTTCAATATTCCTGGAGATAGCTGCATCTTATTGGGGTCACCTTTATCGCATGTATTTAGATTGTGGAGAGCCTTTTATTCAATCTTGTGCTCAGAACCCAAATGTCACCGAATGTTCCAGGGCTCAGGGATGGCTGCCTTTTCAGCAAGTTAGAAATTAATAGAATTTTATTTATCCCAGATACAGATCCTTAACATTGAGATGGGCGCCACTCTGGAGCTCTGACATACTTCAGGAGCTGAAACTGACAGCAGATTATCACACTCCAGGCAAAACTTGGAATTGGGATAAAAGGTTAAAAAAAATGAATGCGGAATGTACTGCAACCTTCAATTTCATTTTCTTACACATAAGTAACTTTGCTGCCCGTGGCCATCAGACTTTGTCATATTTTTATTGTCAGGAAATCTTGCAAAGCAACCGTGAGTCATACCCAGCTCAATGATAAGAGTTTCCGAAGCATCTTAACCTCTGCTATACCAGGTGGAAAAGGAACTGTGCGGCCTGGGGGATTGAGTTTTCAAATTGATCTGCCTTATTTCCCATTTTGGAGACCGGACATTCCGTAACGTTCATAGGTTGTAGGTGGGGCATATGAAGGGCTTCCTGTGCAAAATGACAGTGGCCAATCTGGGGACCCAATGCACTTTTATCTTCATTTATTGGCTTTCATGTCAGCTGCACATCATTGCTCTGAACTGAATCCTATAAATATTTCTTCTTCTTTATACTTTGCTTGGGTCAAGTCTTCTACCTTCATTTGTGGGCAGTCATTTCCCCTAACGGATCTGTCTTCTTCTCCCTTGGGGCAGTGACTGGCATTGGGTTCTCCTTGTGCTTAGAACTGGCAAGGTTAGAAATATTTGAGTCCAAGCTAATGGACTGATGACCCCACCAAATGAGACTCGGTTAGGACAGCAGGTGGGTTGACATTGTCTGCCATTTAACCCAATAGACTGGTGGCATCCAGTGAGAAAATGTACCGGATCGATGGTGACTGTTCCAACAAAAGAGATTATTTTTCAACATTCTGGGCAACAGATTTAGAAAACAAAAAGTTGATTTAGTTTTCCTTTAGTTATTTAAATTGTTCCCCATAATAATTTAAACAACAGCTTTTTAATCAGACTGGAGTCTTCCAAATGAAGTTATACATTCACAAAAGTTCTTGCTCTTGGTCGGCTTTGAAGTATTCATGCAGTTCTGATACCATTAAACTCGTTTTTTTTTTTACAACATTTTGCTCTTTTTTTAGGCAGATGTCACCTCAATTACTACTTTTAAAGAACAGAAAAAAAAAGTGGAGCCACCTGCCTAACAGTTTACTCCAATAAAAAGGATGCTAAGGAGCCAGAAGATGACATCTGACCATTGTATGAATTAGCCGCATCAGTTTTATGCCCAGAGAAAATAGCCTTTTTATGCAAATTTAATCAATCAAAATTCCATTAGCACCGGCCTAATCTGAAAAGCATTCGAACGGACAAGGCCTTGACAGGAAAATGGAAGCGAGGTGGATACACCGAGTGGTCATGTCAGGTGGTAATGCGCAAAGCGCTCCCGGCCGTCGTATCCCTCCTCCGTCCCTGCATATTGACTTCTAATGACGGCGTGAGAGAGGCCAGATTATAAGTGCTGTCAGAAAATATTTTGTTTTTATTCATGCTAATTGCTTTACTCATCTCCAGCTCTATTTATTTATTGCTTCTCTTCTCGGTGAGGGTAATATTGCAATGTGCCTGGAGATTACCTTAGTTCTAAATACTCGAAGTCTAACTTTGGAACCTATTCACATGATTTTATTTCTTTTTGATTATTTTTACAGATATATTTTTAAAGGAACAGGTTTCCAAAGCTCGGTATTCATTCATACATGAATTAATATTTTTATTTTGTTTGAGTTTGACCAGAAAGGGGCCTCTTGCAGGGCTCAAGATTCCTGCAGTCCTCAAGTTCTCTGCTCCCCCTGAGCAGAGCTCAAGATGAGAATAGGGGAATCAGCGTAAGGGGCCAATTAAGTGTGCCGCAAGTGCAAGCTGATAGGAGGAGAAAGTATAGTGAAAGAGGTGCACTCATTACTCCTCAGTTTGGCATTTCCCTAATCAAGCAGGTGGGTATTGCAGAAAGGGACAGGTGATGTCCCTCCTGCAAAAACTTTTCTTACTCACCTGATTGCCACCCAGCTGTCAAATTTGGCTGAGCTGTACATTGCATGGGAAACCTATTGATCCCGGCTTCCCTTGCACATGCTGGGGATGTATGGACTCCCATGTGCCTGTACAGGAGTTATGTCATCCCTGCTGGGCCAATCAAGATGGTTTGGCCATTCACAGGCTGGGGGACGTACAAGTTTAGTTTTATCTTAAATGTACCAGAGAAAAAAAAACAGGTGTTCTACTATAGATGGGGCCTTGTTGTATGGCCAGAAATACAAACTCAAACCACAGGTAATACAGCTTTCATATATGTATTTAATCTTTATAGAGATTTGTCAGGAATCCAGCTTTTTATATACAGGTAGTCCCCAGGTTAAGGACATCCGAAATACATACGTCTTCTAGACGTCTTGCTAAAAACAGCTGAGGTTGTGGGTGATCTTAGGGGGGTGAGCTCTTTCTGCAACATCTTGTAACACTTTAATGACCGAGGCAAACTCTGCAGTTATTTATTTTGGCACATCAAAGCACAGCTTGCTCCAGAAGTTACCATGAATGTCCAGGCTCCATAAAGTTTTTTTGTTTTTTTGCTTTGTTTGTGATTAGCTTACAGTGAGGATTTTTTACAGTAACTGACACCATGCTGCTTAACAATATATTGAAACAAACATCTGTCCTAATTGCATTTATTTAAATATTGTACCTGTTCCGACTTACATACAAATTCAGTTTAAGAACACACCTACAGTCCCTATCTCGTATGTAACCCGGGGACTACCTGTATCTCTTTTTTATCTGTTATTTATGATAATTCTATTCTTCCATATTTCATTTATAGATCCGTGCTGATATGAGAGCAAAATTTATGTAATTTCGGGGAATTTTTGTTTCCATTTTAGGATATGTGCTGAAGTCAATAGGAAATAGGGCTGTTTTGGAAGATTTTTATGAATTAAGTGGGTGTAAATTGGCTTTTTAGGGTTATGGATGCTCATTTTGATTTGCCTGGACCTGTATTTGTGCCAGAAGTTTTTTTAGGGATTTGCTCCCTGGCAGGTATAGCAAGGAGTCTTAGTGACACCTGATCTTCAACAGAACACCACGCTAGGGGTGATGGGCCAACGGCCCTAGTGGCCACTAAACTTCTTTGCTGTCAGGTATCACCAGGCCATGTTCCCCAGGCTATTTCCAAGAACCAGATGGCTACAGTGCAGAAACAGCTGACAGGGCAGATGTGAGACAGATTGAGGTTAAGGCTGGTGGCAAGCAAGAGACATGGTCATGGACAAATCAAGCTCAGGACAGGCAGCAGACAAGAGACAAAGTCAACAAGGGGCCTAGGCCAAAGTCCAGGAAGTCAGGCTGGGCTGAATGATGAATAAACATGATAGGAATCCAGCAATGTCTGCCATTATTGAGGAGCCATTACTGAAATGCATGCATGCATAAAGGGCCTGTGTTATTAAAGCTCTCTAAGACTGGAAAAGATGGACTATCATGGGTTAGCCCTGGTAATCCAGTAAACCTGGAATTGGAATGTTTTTATCAAAGACTCACCAAATTTTTACCAAAATCTCACACATTTTTCATTTGGGTCTCAATCAGAAAATGTGAGAATCTCGAGTAAAAAGATAATTTACAAATTTTCTAATTGAATACAATGTAAAATTGATTGGATATTAGGTAAACGTTTTGAGAATTTTATATATTTGTATATATATATATATATATATATATATTATTCATTTATAGGCCCAAAAATGCCCTTTAAATTAAAAAAAAAAGAAAAAAACAAATTTCAGAATGTTAAGCATAAGTAAAAACTACGTAAAAAAACAAGAGCTAAATATCATATAAAAAGTAAAAAATGAACAAATAGCTATATAAAACTAAAACAATTTTAAATAAATAATAATAAAAATATTTTGATAATTTAGAATCTTGTAAATTTGTTGAATTTATTCATAAAAAGAACCTTAAATATTCCTCAAATTAAAATAAAAAATAAATTAAACTTGGTATAATTGAAATATTGTTAAATGATAAAAAAAATATAAAAATCTATTTTTTTTGTTGAAGGTATTCCAAAAAATAACCCTAAATATTTCTCCAAATTAAATCAATAAAAAAAAAAACAAGCAAAAACATAGCTAAGAGTAAAAAAAATAAATATATGACTAAATAAAACTTTAAAAAGCCATATTATTAAATAATAATTAATATTATTTAAAATTTTGTATATTTGTTACATTTATTCATAAAAAGAAACCTAAATATACATTTATTATAAACCAATTAAAAATAAACAAGACAAAATATATATAAAGGTATAATGTATAACCAAATATAACTGATTAATAATATATAATAATATATAAAATTGTATGTTTGTTGAATTTTTTACTAAAAAGAACCTTAAATTTCCTCTACTTAAATCAATTAAAAAACAAGCAAAAGCATAACTAAAAGAGTAAAAAATAAATGTATGACTAGAGAAAACATAAAAAGCCATAAAATAACTTAAAATAAATAAATAATAGCAACTATAATTTCAAATCTGGTATTTTAAAAAGTTATAAAAACAACCCTAAATATTCATCCAATTAAAACCAATTAAAAGGCAAGCCAAAACATAAAATAAAGAATAAATTAAAAAAAGGCCTGCATACATATAATCATTATATACATACATATAAACACACACCATATATCATTAACAAATATCCCCATTTATATTTATAACCTATACATGAAAGCATCATTTGCGAACCATTAGCTTGCAGAGATAAGATTGTTTACATTATTATAAGCACATTTACATGTATATTGAATAAAGAAAACATATGTAAGCACTGTAGATGAAGCTGTACCTTCCGGTGACTTCATTCATGGCACCCAACGGATGATTAGCTTTCAGACAAAGATCTTTCCAATCCTCTTTGAACCCATCCACCTTAATTACTCGGGATCAGACAAGATTTATGCAGCAAAGATAAACTTTCGGCAACTTCAGATGCATGATTAATGTAATTCATCACGCCGCAACTAACGAGACAAAATCAATCCTTCTGCCTTTAGATGCCGGGAACACTTTGATACAAGTAATTGGCGTTTGATGTTTGCCTTCGTAGATAAATTTGGTGGCACCATGATACCTGAAAACACAGATTAAAGAATTATGTATTTTGATCAGATTCAGGCAGCATTGAAGAGGCAATTGAATTTGAAATAGAAGCGTATAAAGTTCTTCCTGCACCAGTGGGTACTTTTGATTTGAACCAGTCCAATTAAAGAGTTGCAGTTAGAAGTGACATTGGGTGGGGTGATTGTTTGGGTCCCTAATGAAGAGTAGGGATGAGTGGAGTGGTTTGATGAAATTGATTTTGATATGAGATTGCCACTTAAATTTCAAGCAATATAAATTGCGTGGGAAATTTAAAAAAAAAAGGGCAACTGTGTGAGATTACATATTGGGCTCTATTTATAATATATATTTATTACCTGATGGAAACCAATTACTGCCATTGAAGCAAATAGACCTGAAACATTCCAACGAGAGACTGTTTAAGGGAATGTGAGATTCCTTGTTTTATAAATAGAGCCCATGATGTAATATCACATAGTTGACCTTTTTTTTCTTTATTTTCCAAGTTTTTATTGCTTGAAATTGATATATTTCAAATTTTATCAGGTGTCAGTCTCATATCAAAATCAATTTCATCAAACTACTCCACTCATCCCTCCTCTCTATTAGGGACCCAAACAATCCCCCCACACGAAGTTACTTCTAACCAGGCCATTGACCGTAGCTTAGCTTTTTTTTGTTTAGGGCTTAGAAAAAATAAAAATAATGTATAAAGCACAGCAATATGCTTTACAAATATACTCTGTGATATGCCAGCCTTGAGCCTCTGAAGTTGGTGAAGAACAAAGAATTTAGGCAACTTTCACATTTGCAGTTGCAGCACAGTTCTTTCTCCAGTAAAGGAAAGGCAACCATGTGGCCAGAAGCAATTTGTCCCTTGTATGAAAGGGGCGAAGATCCGCAGCAATCACGTGCAAATGTGTGCCAGAAATGTTTCCCAACCACTCCCATTGGAAGTGCGGGTGAATCCACCATAAAATGCTGTACGCAGCAATTTTCTCTGCCTGTTTCAGGCTGACATTTATGGCTGATGTCCTGCAATAATTGTGTATTCTGCAGTCCAAGTCCTATTAACTACCATACTACATACCTAATTGTATAGAATAACAAAAATAATAATGGCATTTTGTCAGTACAATGAACACCAGTTTAATTCTTTATGTACAAAATTAATTTCCCTTTTAAAAACAGAAAAAATACATCAAATTTATCATTTTTTCCACCACTCAATCCCATGTGGGTGGGGGCAGGATGCTCAGTTTTCCAATTATGTTTTCTTGTGCTCCCTATTATAGTTGAGTTGGACAATCTACTGCATATACTCCAATATAAGCCAATGAATTTAAAGGGGTATCTTCTACTTTTTCCTAGAAAAACCAGAACCTGGGGAGCAAAAGATAGCTGTCACTGGCAACAGTAATCAATAAAAAACAATATAATAAAAAAAATGGCCATCAAATTATTGTAAATGAATATGTCCATAGTCTAAAAAATAATTAAAAATGACATGGGCTTAGTCTGAAGTGGGGAACAAAACTTGTATTGGGACACCTGTTCAACTATGTAAAAATCCTTACAAAGTTTTCCTGACACTTCCTGATGTGTCAAAAGGATAGCAATTGAAGGCAAAATTTCCCAGTGGAGTTTTTGTCCTTTTCTACTTTATCCACAATAAAAAAATATAAAGTTTCAACTGTGTTTACACTTTACAGTGACATCTGGCTAATGGTGTAACATCCTTCTTCCCCTCTGATCAAGTCACCAAAAGCCCCAGTGCACAGGTGAGCTTCTGCTATGGCCGCATTTCTTTGTAAAGAGGTTTTGCGTGTCAATTTTGTCAAGTTTGCACCATGCCACTTCCCGAATATCTCCGAATAAGATCATCAATTCTGCCTGAATTGTATCTTTTTAAAGCAGGCCACCTTCCCCAAGTACCTGCCTCTGACAGTGCTCACAATGGAAAGTTTTGGAGCCGTGTTTATTTTTCAGGAAGAAAAACGATGTCTCTGAACAAGCCGAAGAATCATATCTTATCGCCTTGGTCCTATTCCCATACTTCATCTTTGTTAGAATTGTGATACATTAAATTATTCCGAGCTAACAAAACATGGAAATGGCTAAATGGATAATAAAAATTGAATTGTTACTGGATGTAATAGGAGAGTGCAAGAAAAACACCCTGTAAGTTTTTGTTCAGCCTAATCTAAATTGAATCTGTGCCGCGGGGATTGAGTGATGTGGGTGAAGAAAGGCCTCAATCTGTTTGGGAGTTATAAGCAAATATTGATGCTGCAGATAATTGATCAGAAAGAGAAGTGGGAAAATGGTGCTGATGGGGGGAGAGAAAAAATACATTGGCTTGTATTGGCTGTGTTTCTGCAATTCTGGTCGTAGAAAGAATTCATCACTATTTCATGCCCTTATCTTCATTACTAGATAGCGGGGAATCGTGCGTTCCTGGAGGTGCCCACCAGCTCAGCTGCCGGTGACTATGATAAATTTAAGGGATATTTCTGCCGCTCCATGCTAGATGTCTACTTATTTATGCCAGAAGATTCAACAGACTGCAGAGCCGCGATAAGTTAAAAGGTGCTTAAAGGAAAACTTCACTTTTCTAATTCTATTTTCAATAATATTAATGTAAACCTTTCAACTTGCAGCTTTCAAGCACTTATGTTTTCTAACAATGGTAAATGCAACCACAGAAGCAGTACCTTAATTATCGATGGGAATTCATAGAGTGAGGTACAATAATGGGCATCCAATATACTGAATTTCCAGTGTTGGGATGATAGCTTTGTCAAAATAGTTCTCCTTGCATTGGGTGCTAATGGGTGAGTTGCATTATCATTTATGTCATTGATCCCTGGTGATTGGATTGGCAGCATTCTCAGTGATGTCACCGGTCTCTAGTGATTGGATTAGCACCATTCTCAGTGATGTCACCGGTCTCTAGGGATTGGATTAGCACCATTCTCAGTGATTTCACCGCTCTCTGGGGATTGGATTGGCAGAATTCTCAGTGATGTCACCGGTCTCTAGGGATTGGATTGGCTGCATTCTCAATGATGTCAATGAACTCTAGTGAACACATAGGTTGCGTCCTCAGTAAGTTCATTGGTCTCTATTGGACGGATAGATTGCATTCTATGTGATTTCACTGTTCTTTAGTGAATTAATATGCTGGATTCTCAGTGATGTCACTGGTCTCTAGTCATTGGATTGGCAGCATTCTCAGTGATGTCACCGGTCTCTAGTGATTGGATTGGCTGCATTCACAGTGATGTTGTTGTTGATGGATAATAGATTGTCTGCATCCTCAGTGAAGTCACTGGTCTCATGTATATAAATAGGCTGCATTATTATCAGTCTGTAGTGAAGGGATATGATTAATTTTCATTGATGTCCTCTGTTTCTTGTGATTGGATAGGCTGCATTCCTAAATATGTCACTGGACTCCAGTGAACAGATAGGTTGCATCCCCAGTTAGGTCATTGGTCTCTATTGGACGGATAGATTGCATTCTAAGTGATTTCACTGTTCTTTAGTGAATGGACAGGCAGTATTCTCAATATTGGCAACACGTTTCAGTTACATGAACAGCTGTATTTCTGCCTTTATATATAAATGAATATAGTATACTAAATAGTATATGGGCAAGCCATTGCTCTTGGTGTAATAGCGCTTCACTATAATATCTTACTCTATGACACCATATTCCTTATTCTATTAGGACACAGCATAGAAAGTTTACTCTGCAGGATTTAATATACCTTAATTCATTTTTATTGGTGATCTACTTGACTTTAAAGTGTAATATCTTCTAGATTACATGTGGTTCCCTTGATTTATGTTAACATTTCATGCTTATTATTTCCTGTTTATCCCCTTCAGTAAAACCTCCCAAGTGGTTCATAAACTAATTCTGCTTAAACCATTTCAAACCTCCTACTTTGTTATAAATAAGATTGCAGTCCCTGGGGATCGCACACGGCGAGAATTCATCTCAACACAATGTGCCAAACGCAATCTTCAGTGCACATCTATCAAATGGGCAAACACAAACATGTCGCTACCAAGTAGCATTACCACATTACAAAAGAATATACACAGGAGCTCTAAGTGAGATAATATTTCATTATCTAGATGATTGTTTTAAAGAGTTATATACTTTACTTGCAATAACTCAATCACTATGGGGCAACAGCAAAGAGATGTTTTAGGAAAAAGTGACACTTGAGATTGGATGGAAATGATTGGGCAATTATGGTTTGTTTTCTGTGGCCCAAAGCCAATCGGATGCTGCTTGTAATTTTAGGAAGAAATAGGGTAGAAGGAAGGGAAGGAAGGGATTAAAGAAGAAGGGAAAAAAGACAACCAAACCAGTGTATGTGGGAGAAAAAGAAGGGAAAATATATGGAACAAGGACACAAGATGGAAGTGTAGGAAAAAGAAAGAAAATATCATGCATCTGGTGGATGCACAAGGTGGGGAAGGCAGCCAATTTGGCCCTGGTGGTCCTGAAGTTGGTGGCATGAGGGCTGGTAAATGTGGTACAGAAGCTCAGATTAGAGGCAGGTCAAGTAACAGGCAAAGGTTGGCAATATATTGGCAGGTATAATACAGGAATGTGGAAGAGAAACAGGTCAAGGAACAAGTGGAGGTCTCGGCAGCAAGCTGGAAGGGGCTTACAGAGCAGAAGTCTCGGCAGGTCCAAGAAGAAGCCAAAGTCATCAACAGTTAGACAGAGTCCATATAAAGCAGGAGTGGGCAAACTTTTTGGCCCATGGGGCTAAATGAGTTTTTAAATTTGACAGATGTGCCAGGCCAGTATCAGATGAAAGAAAGAGTGTTTTATGAAATGATATAATTTATGTGTAAAAGTCATTAACTAAAAGTTAAACAAAACTTACATTTAAATTATATTGGATTCAATTTCAATGGGAACAGTTTTGTTGGTCAGCCCTCTTTGCCAGTGGACAATTTTGTACCAATATTTGAGGGGCAAGATTAAAAGGCTAAATGGGCCATATATGGCTACTGTACCGTAGTTTGACCATGCCTGATATAAAAGGCAATAGACCTGTGCACCATTCATGAAAGCACATAGATGCACGGAGCATGGACCCTTTCCATGCTCTTTTCATATTGAAAAGGAATATCATGTACCTGGCTGGAAACTAAAGTAGCACTTCTAGTGGAGGTATCTACGGAGTGAAGATAGAAGATTGGGATGCAGAGTGGCAAGGATGCCAACTGTCCAGGACAGAAGATTCTGGACAGAAAGCAGAGCAGCAACAGATCAGGAGTATGGGTCAGCAACAAGTCGGCAAGTCACGGTCAACCAGTTAAGCAACAGGTGAGCTAAAGTGGGGTCAGCAGCGAAAGAAGAGGGGAGGACAGAGGAGACAAATAAAACCAAAAACTTTACCAAGGATGTATGAAGGTTGAATTGATAGCCCCTTCAACTTTCAAATGATAGCCCCTTCATATCTGCATTTTCAACAATTGCTTCCTCTTTATTTTCCTTAGTTTGGTTTTATATTGCTTCTAGTCATGAACAAAAAAAAAAACAAAAGAACATAGATATACATATAAAAATATGTTTATTATACCAAATTCCACAATAATGCACCTACAGGTAACATAAAACAAAATGTCATTGGATGTTAAATGCCATAAAATAAAAGACATATAAAACATACAGAGAAAACATGCTTTATGGGTATAGTAGATTGGAGATGAAGGAGGCCATTGAAGGTATTCTACAGTCAGGAACAGTTACAGAGATGCATGGGATCAGGCTATTTAAAGACTTTTTTTTATCTCTAGAGAACAGATGATTTGTGTTTGTTCAAAGCATTTCTGATGGTAAAATATGGAAATGACCTGACCCTGGAGAGCAGATTGTGTTGAAGTAAGCACCTCTTTCGATTCACATAGATGGATTTTCTGCTTAAAAAACACAAAGAAAACATGAAGAATGGGAAAAATAACAAGAAAAAAATATTACTAATTAAGATTCATGGGAATTTGGGTGGCAATCCATTATGTAATTCTGATCACAGTCAACAACTGAGAAGCAAAATCTTTTCTCTAATCAATGCAAATGCAGTTGTTGATTGTTGGGTAGTCTTCTCCAGTTACGTTGAGGCAGAGAAGAGCATTGATCTTCCATCTACCAAAGATCATCAAAATTGGAAAGTACTGATATGCTAATTCTTATAGGCTTTCAGCAAGAACCTATCTGACATTAACAAGAATGGGTTCAGCAAGGGTATATTTGGAATTTCAGGAAGCCAAAGGACACCATTGTGTCATGCTGGCACATTCCGGTCTTGAAAACCAATGACAAACTAAAAAATGTTCAAGGGTGGTTGAGGAAAACCAAATGGTTATTAATGTGCGTAGCCTTGAAGCTATTCAGCCGTACTACAAAATATACCTTATTCTGCAAATATGGTGGGTTATGAGTGGAAACCTTTTGATCTTTAGCATGGGGTAATTTTGCATCTGATTTAATGTTAGGTATGGTCCGCCTGTGTGTATAGAATGCTCATGATTTTTCCATTAATTTTTTTCCCACAATTACAAATTTCAACTCTTTTAAGTTGAAAGCCTGCTGACCCACATTTGGAATGCTCTGTCCCTCCTTACACCGAAGCATATACATTGATGGTTCCTCTTAAAAGTTAAGAAAACTTAGGGGAACCAACAATTATTGCATTCCTTATAAACAATTCAAATTGAATTTGTACCCCATATAACAGGTACAACCAAGATGCACATCTTGCTCCAACCAGGAGGTAATAAGGCTTATATAGAAAAGTTAACACAGTCTTTCTTGACCTTTTTACCATAGGAGAACCCTTTAAAATATCCTTCAGGTCCCAATGAACCCCTGCTATAATTACTATATCCATAGCACACAGTACATTTAGTACATTTGCGTGGCGGTCGGGAAGATTGCCTTTTACATTGCTGCCCAATAGAAAGAATGCATCTTTACAGAGGAATAAACACATTGGTGTTGGGTAAACTTCAATTGTTTTTTAAGCTTGGTTAAGCTTGGTGTTGGTTAAGCTTAAACGTTAAATTGTTCATGATCTAAAGAAACCCCTGTAAACCTCTGGAGGAACCCTAGTTGAGAGACCCGGATTATTACGTCTTATAGTGACAACTATGTAATTGGGAAATTTGCCTCATTTTGTAAACTCTTCTTCTCCCTGTTCAATCTTGGGGCAGGAAGTAAAGAATCATCTTCCTGATGGTACACAGACAGCAAAAAATAACCCCCAGGTAGGGAATAGCGAGTCTACCTAGGTTTAAACTATTCAAGACTCAATCCCTTGATGTTTCCTGAACCCAATTTGAGTCAGATAGAAATTAATGTTGGCATTGCCAACTATGTGGTTGTCAAGGTATACATTGGCTATACCTCCATTGTTAAGGTACACAGGAAGCACCATTGCCTAGGGGTGGTGGTTAGTGGACAACAGGAATTTGGCTTCCTCTGTATCTTAACATCACCGCACATCTGCCTTCATAGATTTGGAAAATTAGAGAACTGCAAATGGCTGACTTGACTCAAACCCACCATTGGATCAAGCTTCAACCTCATCCATACATACATGGGTTTACACCCTACAAAACTAAAAGAAAATGTTTGCCTATACTTACTTATTAAACAATATTTGTGTATCTCTGGCTTTTCCTCCATATAAGGCTTTGGCTCTCCTACAATGTCTGCATACAACACTATTGGATGGTGGTTATTGGTTTTGCCTTTCCTATTTGAAGCTTTATTCGTAAGTTTAAAGATTTCCATCATGCCTATAGGAGTTTGGCCGCACCTTTGGCCAGCACACAAGTTTACCAGCCTGGTGTGAGGATAACATGACCTCTTCAACCCAACTTTAAATTTTAAGACTCAGATGGAATTATCTTTCCATTTATTGGCCTTTTAAAATAAAATTTGCAGCTCTGCCAAAGCCTATCTCTTGCAGATTTGCCATATTTTAGGACAGAAAACTCTGCAGTCATCACAATGTCACTGATAACATTTCGCCTCCTGACAGACCCATTTTAGTAGTGGTAATAAATTGTATCATCTAATCTTTCTCTCAAGAGTCAAATAAAGTTGAAACATGCGTGTGACAAGTGGAAGATGATCGCTTAATGGCGCTACAATCCCGGCAGCCGTTGATTGCTCTTTTTTTCGACGCCGGTGAGGTTAAAACTATTACGCCGGCTCTGTAAATAAATAATAAATCCCGGCTCTGCGTTTCTAATAACCTCCTAAAAGTGACATTTACTGGTGATTAATTGGTAAGATAACTTTTATTTTTATTTATTTTTGCCTGCTCAGGCATGACAATTTGAAGAGCGACATTTTTTTTCCCAGGCTGTCTGTTTAATATGGAGTTTTTATTGCATGTGTTATTGACTTACAACAGATGCTCAGTCATACTGGTTTAGCTGTCAGCCTTTCTTTCTGATGTTGCATTGACACATGCTGGCACATGGCATTACCCAACCAATGGCAGGCGCTTTACCCTAATTACAGATGATAGGATGAATTATCTTCAATTCTTTATATGCTGAAATGTTCGAGAGTTGCAGGAAGCAGTTAAGAATTAAGGATACACATTCCTTTAAATATATTGCTATTAAAAAGGGTTTAATGATTTTTTCAAGTCAGAATAGATTTTAGCCAGCAGTTTGCAAAAGCAAGAGCAACTAAATGCCAAAATGGAAAATTTGAGTAACCATTTCACCTGTCAAAAGATTTTTAAACTGATAATTATCTTATTTATACATAACCATCTCTCGGGACCATTGTCATATTCTCCACTCCATTTTATTGTATTTATTTCCTGCTGTCATACCCTCCATATTCCTCTTCTTCACATAGTGTACCTTCTGAAGACGCTTCCAGTTATTATACCTTCCACACATGACTGCACATCCTGCCCTTGTCATACCCTGTGGACTCCTTCTCTGCTAATAATCCATGGTGTCATACCTCGTACACTCCTCTCATGCATATCCTGCCTACTGTCATACCCTCTGCACATATTGCCCCTAGTATACCCCTTGCACTACTCACAGTACACAATGTCCCTACTGTACCCTATAAGCTCCTCTTCTGCTTATAATCTAAGTGTCATTCTCCCCACACCTCCATCTTGGACATCATAACCACTGTTATTCCCTCTGAAGATGCTGCCGGTTACCATACCCTCCACACTTATCGACTGGACATTCTGCCCTAATTATAACCTATGGACTCCTTTTCTGCTCATAACCCATGAAGTCATACCCCCCAAAACTCTTATCTTGCACTTGCTATCCCATGTAATACCCTCTGAAGATGCCCTCAATTGGTGCAAAGTGTGTCGCTGCACGAAGGCTCCAAACCCCCCTCAGTCAGAAGGGGCGTCCATAAGGGCCCCAAGTCAGTTGTGCAGGCAGGCCCTAAGTCAGTTTTGCACAGAGGCCCACTGTTGGCTATGTCCACCACTGCTGCACATACTATGCTTAACCCCCCTAGCGTTCTAATTCTGTTTAAATTTCCATGCAAAAAGGGTTAAATCTTTTTGCATGGAAATTCATTTTACTTTGTAGGCTTATAATTTTTAGGTATAACTCACCAAAATATGTTCAATATTTAATACATTTAATAATTTGTTTTAATAAACTTTAAATAAAACACAAAAATCTGTTAAAAAAATAATTAAAAAATAGTAAAAATAGTTAAACATGTAATGTAAGTGTACAGTAGCATATATAATATATATATAATAAAATTATATATATATATAATATGAACATTTCTTTGTATTGGACTCAATACAGCTGTTTTGTATTGAATCCAATACAAAATTATTTAAAGTTCCCGCCGATCCTCTCGCCCTCACCAACGCATGCATCGATGCCACCGGGAAACCCCGGAGATCGTCTCTGCATTGCGCGGCTGAAGATCGAAGAAGACGGACGTGTTCCCAGGACCTGCTGGGACCACCAGGGGAAAACAACAGAGCAAGGTAAGTGGGGTTTTTTTTAGGGTAAAGCTACCCCGAGTGTGATTCGGGATTACCGCTATTTGCAGGTAAAATCCACTCCGAGTCACACTTGGGAATGTGGCTAGGGGAGTAAAATATCCTTTGTAATACTCTACCTAACAATTCATGGTGTCATGCCCTCTACACACCTCTCATGTCATACCCTCTGCACATGTCATACTCTCTACACTCTTCAGCTGCACATACTGCCCCTAATATATACTTTGCACTACTCCACTGCACATAATATCCCCACCATAATCTATAAACTCCTTTTCTTCCCATAATCTATGGTGTCATACCCTCCACATTCCTATATTAGAGATACTACCTTCTGAAGACGCTGCCAGTTGACACCGATTTTGTACTTCCTTCTTTCTTTCTTTCTTTCTTTCTTTCTTTCTTTCTTTCTTTCTTTCTTTCTTTCTTTCTTTCTTTCTTTCTCTCTCTCTCTTTCTTTCTCTCTATCTCTTTATCTTTCTTTCTTTCTTCCTTGTTTATTTCTTTCTCTCTCTTTCTTTCTTTCAATGTTTGTACAAGTATTTGAGTTGTAAATTCTATGGATGGATCTCTAATATACATTTTCTTTGAAGTATCAAGCTTCTGGCTAATATGTGCTAGAAAAAAAAGTAGAAAAGAAAAAGAAGAATTGATATTCCTCTCATTTCCTGGACATGTAACATTCAGGATTTGTTCAAAAGATATTTGATGTGACCTCACTCTGCCCCTTGGTTCCATGATATCATCAATTTATTATCTAAATTTTCTACTTGAAGATCCATGTCTCGAAAAAACATGAAGTTACAATGGCACCAATTTGCTGAACCGAGACTCGGTTACCTGAGATGAACTCTGCTGTTCTGCTGCTACATAAAGAAGTGGGAGATGAGAAAGGAACCGCACTTCTGTACAGTAACTTGTATTTTAAAGGGGAACAAAAGTCAACTTCTGAACCCCAACAGAGTAGACCGATAAACAAAAACTTATTGGTGTACTAAGAGGTCATGCAAGGAATCATTCAACATATATTCAAATTTGTGATATTCAAAGACTGTGGGATACTAAAATACATATGACAAACATAAAATTGTATCATGTCAATATGTTAAAACTTTACCTACCCAAGCATTTTTATTTTTGTTTTTCCATTCTTGATTTTTACAAGCAGATCCCTGTTTGACAAGGTTCTGTTTCCTCTGCTGCAGTTTAGTACCACGTAGGGAATTTCTGCCACCCCCAAGCCTGTGACTTGATCGTGAAAGGATAAGAAGCAGACTAATAGGCTCCTCTCTCTATCACTCTGCTCTCTTCTAATATGTTTATTGCCCCTTCGTTATTATACTGTACACAGTTCTTCAGCCAAAATTATTTCATACTGTAGGAGTTACTGAATGGTGCTCCTTCTTGTCAGCATTTTTCTTGTTAGATGGGTCCATGTTCTTAGCCCTTCAAGTTTTTATCTTGAGTTTACAGATAAATTAGTCCTTACGTTACGAATGAAAATGAATGAGGAATGGGGAAAAGGAAAGGAATTCATTTTTTCATCATTATTGGGTATAAATTCACTTTACTGTACCTTATAAATATTATGGTGGTGGATTGCTTTTGGGAAGTCTTATCAGACTACATATGGCTTTTAGCAATTTCATTTTATATATGTATCATGCAGCGTCAGTGACTGGTTCATTTGATTACACTAGATTGGTCATCCAGATTACTGGATTTGGTAAACTTTTATAATATCTTTGGAGCCAACGTTTAGTCCCAATAGACCAGTATCCTTTGACATTTTTAACATGGGGGAACCCTTGAAAAAACTTCCAGGTCTTCAGAGAACCTCTGCTATCATTACTATATTAATAGTATATTAGGATTGTCTAGAATAGACAATATAATGCCTCTTACATTTCTGGCTATTGGGAAGAATGTCACCCTTACAGATAGCCAAATTTATAACTGGTGTCACTTAAACTAACCCGAGAGGCACAAACTGGTCATTGCTTAAGGTACCCCTAGCAATCTCTTGAGGAACCCTGGTTAAGAAACACTGCCATTGACGGGTTATCCTTTAGTTATGTAGGAATCAACAGGTTTATATATACTTTGAGTTTGTTTTATGTTAAAAATTTCAAAGAATGTGCATGGAAATCCAGGATCCTATGTCCCTCTCCTGGATTCCCTTTTTACAATCAAAGTGAGTTGATGCAAAAGAGCAAAGTCTAGAGAAAACCCATGGACTTTTATTGTCCTAAGGCTTTATTTTTTTTCAATTTTGAATGAAGCGTGTCATTAACAATCTTCCCCTGCCCTTCCTAATTACTTTCAAGGAAACTTTAAAAAAGCTTTCAACATGAGCAGCCCCCGAAACCCTTAATAGTTTTTCCTTTAACTTGCTTTTGAAAAAGAGAAACAATAAGTTCTGTCTTGTAAGGATCTCCATTCCATTTTTAAAGTAAATTCTGATTAAGTAAGAAGAGGTGGGGTTGACAGATTTGATAAATACTGGTAGACGAAAGCCGAAATAGGTCTGGGAGAAAAGTACAAGAGAAAAAAAAATTACAGCCATAAAAAAGAGCAATGTTCTGTGCGATAAGATCAGAGCAACTTAACTACCTCTAAGGCAGCTTAATAAGGTAATTAATAATGGGCACCGTTTAGATTAAATCATTATTAGAAAATAACGTTGAATGATACTATAATTCTGCATGGGAGAGCCTCCGAGAGGGGAAATCAGGAGCGTGGCGTCTCTTTGGCGTAGAATAGTGCGTATAAATTACAACTGATAAAAGAGAAGCTGTAATTAAAGGAGAGCTCCAAGAATTATTCTAAAAAAGGACAGCAGGAGGTAAGAGGAAAGTGTTAAAGCTAATCTTTTGAAATGAGGCTTTACCCAAAAAGAAAAGCTACCCCTATTTATATTCTAAAAGGAGTGGTCATGGGACGTACCAGTCCCTTCCTTTTTCTTCTTTGGGTCGCTCATTGCATGGGCTATATGGACACTTCCCAAAGGCTGGGTCCTCTTGGACTTGAGTAGACCATGGGATGAAGGTACAATGGCCACAGACTGTTGCAGTTGATCACTGGGATCCACTACCATGACAGTGCATTCAGGCAAAAGTGGTGTTGGTAGGGAGGGGGAGGTGTGGTTAAATGTGAATGGGTGGGATAAAGGGTAGAAAGAGGGGAGGAGGATTAAAAATTAAATTGTTTATTTATGAAGATATTAATGTGGAACTTACTTTAAAGAAAAACTAAAGTTTCCAAAATTAAAGATCAGGCAGGCAGATATTGCATAAATGACAGGCAATGTCCCTTCTGCAATAACCTGACTTACCTGCCTGATCACGCCATGAAATGTGAAAAAGCTGAGCTGCACAGTGTCAGCTTTGGTTGCAAGGGAAACCCTGGCTTCCCTTGCGTATGTGGGGGGGATGAACGAATAATAAAGATGGCAGAATGATAAGAAGATGAAGGAAGAAGATGGTGGCACCTTGTGATGAAACATGGATAGGTGAGTCATGGGGCTTTAGTTCCCTGGACATTTTAGTTGCCACAATACATAGCATTTACATCATTTTTTAAAAAGCTCCACCTTTTATCAATAAAAAGCCATCCTTTAGCACCATTATATTAATATGCCAAGCAGGAAATGGTTTCATCATTCTGCTACAGGCAGGAGACAACACTTCCCGAGTCTCCTATTGGCCAATGATCAGACTGCAATATAGTAACTGAAGCAATTCACTATGTGAGAAGCTTCTGAAAAGGGATATCTATATCAAAAGTTTGCAAACTGGTCCAAAACAAAACAGGCATTTACATGATTGTGTCTCTAAGCGGGCATCTAAGTCTAGGAAGCAGATGCTTCTCCCGAGCAATGCCTTAACAAAACAGTGAAGGATTTGGAAGGAGAAGTACTGTAATGTTTGTGATATGTAATATATACCATAAGGTTGGCACACACTTAGCAAGTATATACTTAAAGCGTACCTAAACTCAGAAATTTCACTTGACATTAAAGAGTAGACAACCCTTTTTTGTAATGTAAAAAATCTGTTTGTCTTTCTTTAAGTGCAACACTCTTTTTTAAAAAAAAGAAGGCTGTAGCACGGCCACCTAAGAATGAATGGAAGTGCAACGTTTTCCGGGATACCTACGTCACACATCCTGGGAGGCTCTTGGTTGCTTCTTCTGAGCATGCCCGAGCATCTCAGACATGCACAGAAGGAGCCTTTTCGTGAAAAGGGAAAAAAAATTGCCCATCTCACGCATGCGCAGTTTTTTTTTCCAAACTAAGTCACCCGATCTTGCGCCTGGGTCGGGTGACGTAGGAAGAAGAACCCGAAGAAGAGGCGAAAATGGCGGCGCCCAAAGCGCTGGCTCGGTGACAGATAATGGGACGATGCAGAACCTGATGGAAGACACCTCCGGACCGATCGACTGCTTTGCGGGATTGAAGTAGATTTTTTTTGTTTTGGGCACTTTTGAGTTTACTTAATCTTTAACACATACAATATATGATATTAGATTTACTTTAATTACTTTTTCAATGAAAAATAAATGCATAAACCAACCCCAGTAAGAATTTTGCCAGGTCCAGCAACTTTCAGCCAAAAAACCCTTGTGGACAAGTTCACAAGTTACAGCCACACAAACCCGGTGGGCAGCGCTCCGATTCCAGTAACTTATTTTCAACATCCTCTGTGGGCATCCCAACATTTCCAACAAGTTCCAAACAATATATTAAAGCAATCAGCTAAGTCCATAATTTTTCAGCCAACCAAGTATAGCAACTTACAGCAAAATAACCCTTGTGGGCAAGCCATCCATTGCAGCGAATTACAGTCAAACAACCCCTTCAGGCATCCGGCAAGGTTTGGCAACTTTTACCCAAACAACCTCTAAGGGGCAGCAAAATCCAACTAAGTCCAGCAACGTACAGCCAAATAAACTCTGTGGGCAGCCCATCCTTTCCAACAACTTGCAGTTTAAAAGCACATTTAGGTAGCCTGCTAGGTTATGGTTAAGCACGCAATTTAGGTAAATTTGGGGCCAAAAACCCCCCGTCCGCAGCGTGCCAATTCAAGCAACCTGCACCCAAACTTTTCTAGTTCAGCAACTTACAGCCAAATTACTCCTACAGGCAGCCTGTCAAGACCAACAACTTACAGCAAAACAAACCCTATGGGCAGCCCATCCATTCCAACATTTTACCGCCAAACAACTGTTGCAGACAGCTCACCAAATCCAGCAACGTACAGACAGACTGCTGCTATTACCATGATTTGGCTTTATTATTATTATTATTATTATTATACATTGTGGAGGAGTGCACCCTTTTCAAATGTCAGTTATTTTTGTATATACTGTATGCGCTTTAGCAAACTAAATGACATTCAGTTAAGGTTTATATCTAAAGTACGTCTTTGCAAAAAACCAAAATACACATTACAAAAGGACACAACATGCACTTGTTCCACAGAAAAGGCTTCATCTAGAGAAAGGACAATTATCTCAGGGTCACAAACAAAGTCCTCTATTCTCTTTCTAGACCTTTCTTCCATAATTCATGGCCTTTTCTTTTCATCCATCCAAACAATACCTGGGGCTCCGGCGGTGTGGTGGGTCCGCGACCTAAACCCACGGTAAAATAAGACAAACAGCGAGGATCTTATTAACTAGTATTACCTTTGAAAACATCAGTAGAAATGGGATGTGGATTATTCACCACATGGCAGTGGGGAGCCGGGAGTGCAGTCAGGACTCTGAGTTTTGTCTTCTGGTTGAGGACAGACAGGATTTAATCGGAAATTAATTCTATGGAAACCGTGTCTGTTCATTTCCTGACAGAACAACACAGTGGGGAAAAGTAGATGAAAAAAAAAAAATAATATCATTTAGCTTTCTGGAGTTTGTAAAGATTTTATTCTTTTTTGACAAGAGTGTGAGACAATAGTTGGATTAATAAATCACAACGGGTGGGGGGAATTTGTAATGGAACACAAGCTGAACTCAGGTCCTGGAGAGGCGATATCGCAGTCATATAGGAGGCAGTAAGCAAACATTTTTCACTGGTTGGTATGAAATTACTTAGTAGCCATTAAAGATTAAATAATCAAAGTTTTCCTCTTTTTAGAATGGACAGGATTTAGGATAATGGTGGTTTTTAGGCACAAAAACGAACATCAGTAGTTGAAGTCAGGATAGAGATAAGTAACTGCCAGGTGGCAGTTAGGCAGCTGATGAGAATATTGCTGCAAAGGTATCAGGTTGGCAATGTAAGTCAAGTAAGTGGAAGAGACAAAACAAAACAGTTCATTAGATGGGTCCCCCGCAGGAGGAAGGAGGTCCTGAACCCCCTATATACATAAAATTTTGGGGTCACCATCACTAGAGGAGTTAGCCGCAGGAGGAAGGAGGTCCTGACTACCCTATATAGATAAAATTGCAGGGTGTATTGCTAAAGGGATCACCATAAAGTGGAAGGAGGCCCTAATTTCCCTATATAAATAGAATTGTGGGGTCACTATCACTGGAGGGGTCACCGGCAGGAGGAAGAAGAGGCCCTGATTCCCCTATATAGATAGATCTTTGGGGTTTATCACTAAAAAGGTTACCAATAGGAGGAACGAGGTCCTGATTCCCCTATATAAATAGAATTGTGTGGTCACTATCACTAGAGGGGTCACCAGATGGAAGAAGGAAGTTCTGATTTCCCTATATAGATAGAATTGTGGGATCATTTTCACTATAGGGGTCACCAGTAGGAGGAGGGAGGTCCTGATTCCCCTATATAGATAGATTTTTATGGATTTTTGGGGTGTATCACTAAAAGGGTCACCAGTAGGAGGAAGGAGGTCCTGATTCCTCTATATGGGTAGAATTGTGGATTGTATTGCTAAAGGGATCACCATAGGGTGGAGGAAAGCCCTGATTTCCCTATATAGATAGAATTGTGGGCTGTAGTACTAGAGCAGTCAGCCATAGAAGGAAGGAGGACCTGATCCTACTACAGAGATAGAATTCCAGGGGACGTCACAAGAGTGATCATCAGTAGCAGGAAAGATATCCTGATTCCCCTAAATAGATAGAGTTGTGAGGTTTATCACTAGCTAAGATCAAGAACATGAGAACCTTCCCTTAAACTAGCAGTAGGAATGTTCATGTCTAACATTAAGTAAGATTTTCACTGCAAATCAAGTCAACATTTCTTTTTGTGATTCCACTGGGGAGATCTCAACTCACTCACTCATATTAATTGTTTCAACAGTCGTCACTAGGGATGAGCGAACGAGATTTGTAATTTCGACCCCGCAGTGAATCGGGCCTTTCTCACTTACCGAACATGTAAGCGAGAACGGCCTTGTGAATTCGGCCATCGAATTTGAATTTTTCAGGACCTACAAGATCTGACAGCTCCGCTCCCCTGATTGCTCTCGCAGCTCTACCAGAACTGTAGTATGTGTTCTTGGATAGAGATTATCTAACCAAGAACATAGGAGTCCCGCGGCTGTGCTCATGAATGAATGCAGCTGTGGGAATCATCCTGTGATTATTGCTCAAGCGTCATCAGGATTTTCCTTTACTCAGTCAATCACAAAGCAGTGGAGGTGATGAATGGGGAGACCTGTCCTCATTTAACCTTTGACCACCGCTGTGCTTCACTCTATCTAAAAACAAATCCATGCATTTAGATGTCAACAGATGTGTACAATAATGGACAATTCCAGGTGGAAATGGATACACTACCCAGGAAAATGGAGCTTCAACCACCTCTAGCGCTCCAGGATCGACTGCTGGTCTACATTGAAGATTATAGAAATAACTCATGGGGAGTTTAGGGGTGATAACGGCCTAAAAATATTTAGAGAAGAACTTCCATCATTTGGGATCCGACCATAGGCATTTAAAACCCTCCAAATAGGGAGTGAAGTAGATAAGACTGTAGTCGGGAGTTCAGCTTTAAACAATCCAGCAACCATATGAAAAAGTGTCTGTTATTCCAAGGAGTTCATCCAAAAACTGAAGGCACTGTGAAGTCTTTTTTTATTGTGCACATTTCTATCATTAAATTCCTGAAGTCCTCTTTTAATCTGCTTAGTATTTGACATGCTGGGAAGTAACTGACATCCGTAAGTCACCTGGGAATAATAGGGGGAAAAGCACCTGGATAACGAGCTTTCCACTTCGTTATTATTCCATGCTAATTGCGGTAATACATTTCATGGCAGTTATATGAATATTAAACATGTTTAATGACAGAAGGAGAAAAAAAATAATTCCCATTAAAAAAACACCCAGAGAAGGTTACTTCCTCCATTATCAATATGGACGTATTCATCTGTAAAAGAGTGATGTATTATTAAAAGTCTGCAAACAAACAAAACAGGAGTCATGGTAGTAGAGGTTTCATTTAAATCCTTTTTATAACACCAGATGATTGTTGTATTTTTTAATGTAAAGTTATTTTTTTTTTAATCCAATTCTCCAAAGAGAAGTCTTTGTCTGAGCACCTTAGAGGGCCTTCAGCTGCCATGATGTCTGGTGTGTTGCTTTTATAATATAACAATATGTTGTGGTCAATGTATGAGCTTTATTAGATTGCATGCCATGTAATAGTTTGCTTTATGACTTTCCTTAGCTCAGCTGGCATTCCATTTGAACCCAAAGGGCCTGATTTATTAAAGCTCCCCAAGGATGGAGAGGATACTCTTTCATCAGTGAAGCTGGGTGATCCAGCAAACCTGGAATGAATTTCTTAAAAGTCAATTGTGTTTTGTTTACAAATGTTTTCTATCCTGGACTAGATCTATTCCAGGTTTGCCGGATCACCCAGGTTTACTGATGAAAGTGTATTCTCTCCAGCCTTGGAGAGCTTTAATAAATCAAACAACTGTCTTTTAATTGACTTAAGGTCTGGCTCTTGTGTAGGTCAGTTGAGTTCTTCCATACCAAACTGGTCAAAGCTTAACTTTGGGAATATTCATGCTGGAATTTATTGCCATAAGCAAGGATGGAACAATTACTGAAGCAAGGCAGAGGATTGGGGGGCCATGGCCATGGAAGGTGGGGTTCTGACATTTGAACTTCCCCATTGAATTTAGCTAAACCTCTTGGCAAACAGTATATAGGGCCAGTGGATGGAGGCTGTGGATGGCAGCCAAAGGAGAAGATTTGGGGGTAATGCACCAGGAGTAAATACAGCACAGAATACACAATTCCTGGAGCTGTGGGTTCCAGAAAGAGCTTAGATAGATGTGTTTTTGTTTACTGTTTATTGTGTGTTTGTGTTTAGAGGTTGTGTATCAGTTTGTGTGTTTGTGCAAGTGGGGGTCACAGGAGGTGGCCAGGGTACCCATAGATAGAAACTACCAGCTGCATAATGTCCGACACCTGCTAGTACTCTCTAGGGTCCCCTCCCTTTTGCTTAGGGGATGAGCAAAAACCCCATCCAAAGTCTTACCAGTGGCCCGTTTATATCTAGTTACTCCCCAGACCATAAGGTTGGATGTGCACAATTATCCTAAATTTTGCATTTTTTTTAATGATGATCTTTTATTATCAACATAGCACACTTAGCAGTATGCTTGCAGAACTCAGCTGCTACACTATTGATGAAATTGGATTTTTTTTACTTTCATTAGAATGTTTAAAAATGTATTATAAACTGCTGTTTGGGGGCTCATCCGGGATGCAGAGTGGGTAAACCGCAGACAGTGAGTATTTTCTAAAAACGTGTTCATCTTTGTTTATGATGTTTCTTTTTTCATATGTCCCTCAGATCTCCCAAAGTGATCCTTGTCTTTGTTCTACCCCATAAACATGATGCTGGCAGTGATTTATAGTACGAATCTGCCTATCCTTAGCAAGTTAACCAAAAGTTTAATGTCAATAATGACTCAGCTGGTGTAATTATGTCAGTACCAAGTGGGAGCCATAAAAACTTACAGGACTTTACAATAAACGAGACAAGAGGCTTCTACTCTGATAATGAGAGGAAGATATAGCAAGCATTCCATGTAAAAATACAAAAAGATAACAATTCCTTTCTCTTTTTTATAGAGAACAGAGAGTCTCTAGGGTGCAATAATATAAAGAAAATGTTAAACCAAAAAGGCTTTACAAGTTTGAGAGACAACAGTGGAGGCTTCCATTGTACTTTTTTTTAATAAATTGTTTTCATGTGACTTTTTTTTTAACATTACAATGTATAAGAATATCAAAAGATACAACACCATATGCAGTAGTATGTTTTGTACCTTTGTAATTCTTGTGTTATTTCAAAGTATATGTTAAGACTAAATAGATAAATACCAAGAGGCAGGTGGCACAGATGGCTAGAACTCTCGGTTCTGCAGTGCTGGGTCCTGGCTTTGAATTCATAAAATTTGCATGTATTCCATGTGAAAAATGTCTCTCTATAAATTCTTTGGCACATGTAGCAATTTTTTTTTGTTTTTTGTTTTTTACTATTCATACGCTGAACTCACACGCTAAAATCTCTACAACATAAAGAGTAAACATATAGCAGGACTAGGACCCTCTGTATATACTAATATAGTTATATGTCATTAACATGGTCTAAGGGCATTTGGATTGAAGCTAATTTACCTAACTGCATGTATTTGGAAACAGGAGGAAACCAATGCAAAATGAACATATAAACCCCATTTAGATAATGTCTTGGCCATGATTTGAACCTGGGACCCAGTTCTGCAAAGGCCAGGGCCAGGGGGCTGGCAGTGTTACTCTTACTTGCCAATCATTTTCATGCTGCTCCGTATCTGACAACACCATCAGCCGCAGGTAGTTTCCCTTCCCCAGGTCCTCTATTGTAGAGATTGAACAATGGAGGAAGTAAAGAAAATATGAAAGGACATTAGTCTGAAACCACTGACGGTTGAGAGGTGGCAATACGTGGAAATGTTGGGCAGTTGGGAGACTACAGCTATACTTTGTGGCAGAGACAGAGGACCCCTCACGGGCAATAGGGGGGGGGGGGGGGGAGTCTTTGGGAGCATGCAAAGCTCCTGATTTCTATTTATGTTCCTGGGCTAATTTTTTTTGAAAATAAATCTACCAATTATGCTGTCCACTTTGTAGAGTGGATTGCCCCTTGTGGATTGTTCATTGCATTTGTACTAGTAATAAGAGGCCACATCTAGGGCTCTGTTGAAGAAAAGGGGTCCCCGATTTACCATGAGCCTTTTGGGTAGTTCTACCATAATGGTGGTGTAGTGAATGCCCTTGCCTGTACACCATATAATCAAGGCAAACATGCCTCTGTTTGAAACCACTTGAAGTCCATTTCAGTATTTGCATCTTCCAACTATGGGATTGATTTATCAAAGCGCTCCAAGACTGGAGAAGATAGATATGGAATGGATCTGGTCCAGGATGGAAAATATTTGCCAAAAAAGAATAGGAAACTATTTTTAAAAAATCCATTCTAGGTTTGCTGGATCACACAAGTTCACCCATGATAGTCTATCTTCTTCAGTTCTGCAGAGATTTATTAAATCAGGCCCTATGTATCTTCAATATATGTGAATTTTCCATGCTCTGGCAGGGGGTGGAGGGGGAAAAGAATGGACATACACTAAGTCAAAATCACACATCAGGAAGGGTAACATTGAGGAGCCCTTCATCAAGAAATCAAACTTGCCAGGAGCCCTTTGTACTGTTCAATCCACTAACTTAGTGCAGTAGTTTTCAGTTAGTGAATCATGAACTGGAGTTATCTTGGCTGAATATCTGCTTTCTGAAGAACATTTAAACTCAACAGAAATCTGGCTTTGGGCTCAAGCTGATTCACTCACCGATTCCGTTAATTCTTGTCAACATTTTCCAAGTTAGGAAAATTGCGAGCAAGTTCTTTGGGTCTGAGGCCATGGGCAATTTACTGTGGCTTGTCTCCTGCTTCATCAGCCACAAACAGAGGCAATTTAAACCGTATTTACGTTATTACAAGTGTAAATTATATGGTAAGTGCAGCTGAGTCAGAGAGCATCATGCTAATGAGGTTACTGCTCTTTTTTTCCATGGAGAAGCATGTTGTATGCAAATGATATGGCTCCTTATGGCGGGTAATGCCGCTAACCGGGATTTGGATCCGATCGCTTAAAAAAATGTCTCTCTATTATATTGCGCTGTACACAGAAAAACAAGCGCCATAAACTACGCAATCTACTGAGAATGTAATTGGTTTTGCTGCTTATGTTTAATTTGCATCTGGGCTGTTGTAATCATACCCACGGATTTTTTATGTACACTGTATTTTTCCTGGAGTACTCATGGTGCTAATTTTAGCTTGGCGGCAATTACGTTTAAGCAGACGCGTGGTATGTTGTAATGTCCGTATTTTAAGGGTCCATGTAAGGAAGTTCATTGGCCTTAATTTGATGCTAAATGTGATGATTATCAACATTTTTTATTTGTAGGGATGATAGATTCCTGGACAGCTGAGAATATGGCGATGACTGCTTCTGCTCTTTTTCTTTGTGTTGTTAGTTAATAAATCAAAGCACAATTCAAATTTTAAGAAAAAACCCTAAAAAGTATTACCCTGATGGTATAATATTTTTACTGCAATACTAACCTCCTATCTGGTGTTGTCCCCTGCACAAGGACCCTTCCGTAGTCTAATACTGCTCTTTTGCCTGGTTGAATGATGCCTAGCATCTTAGAGGGTCATGGATACACCCATGGATGCTCCATCATTTCAGCCTGGGCGCAGAGTTCAATATCAAAGAAAGCCGATGTTATGATGGCATGATGTAACAGGGAGCTGTACTGATGTTCTTTCATATTTTGATTACTGTATTTGATGAGCACATTTATTAAGTTTAGCAATAAGCTTAATTTCTGCAAAAATAATGATACTTATGATATTGCCCTATTCCTAAAAGTGGCGAACTGCCCCTTGATTGTCATTCAGGAACAGGTTGTTAAATAGGAAGGGATTAAGGTTGTTAGTTTTATGATTAGTCTATTTAGTAGTGGCTAGTCACATTTAACTTGAATTGCTCTTGTAATAATTATTCTGTTAAGGGTAGGCTGTTAAAGGTAGGGTTACGTTGTTAAGTTTATGATCAAAGGATAGGGATGTTGAGGTTTAAATGGTTGGCATGTTAAGGTTAAACTTAGGTTTATAATGTTAGTGGTTACGTTGTTAGGCTGCTAAGGCCAGAAAAGGCCAGACTAGGGTACTAAAGGTAAGCTAAAGCTAAAAAAGCTAAGGTTTGGGTGTTTAATTTTGGGTTTAAGGTAGTTAGAAGTTTATCGTCGATTATAATTTAAGATGTTGGGGTTTAGCAAGTTGAATTAAAGGTTAGGTTTTAGGGTGTAGGTGTTAATAAAAAATGTTTAATGTTTTGAATTCGGAGATTAAAATGAATTCCGTAATTGGGTAGCATTGGGTACCCTTGTATGACCTGTCCGTCTAGTCACCAGTGGGGGGAAGAAAGTCCTGATTGACCTATATAGACAGAATTGAGGGGTCACCATCACTGGAGGGGTCACAAGCAGAAGAAAGGATGTCCTGATTTCCCTATAAACAGTAGATGGAATTGTGGAGTCACCATCACTAGAGGGGCCACCAGTAGTGATGAGTGAACGAAATTTTAAAATTCGATCTTGCCGTGAATTGGGCCATTCTTTCTTACCAAACATGTAAGGGAGAACAGCCTGTGTCAATTCAGCCGTCAAGATCGAATTTTTTGGGACCTGCAAAAGCAATCTTGCAGCCCTTTAGTATATGTTCTTGGATGAAGATTCCCCTTCCAAGAACACAGGAGTCCCACGGCTGTGCTTATCATGAATGAATGCAGCCGTGGGAATCAACCTGTGATGATTCCCACGGCTACATTCATTGATGAGCACAGCCGAGGGACTCACACTGACAGGGGGAGTACCCCGGCTGCATTTATAAATGCAACCGTGGTACTCTTCCTGTAATGATTTCCTCGATCTTCAGATGGGTCCACGAAATCAGTTCACCGAAATTTTGCAGACCCATCTGAAGTTCGAGGAAATTTTCGCGAGAATGTCAGAGGCATTCTCGTTCATCCCTAGTCACCAGCAGGAGGAAGGAGGACCTGATTCCTCTACATATATAGAGAATTGTAGGGTCACCATCACTGGAGGGGTCCCCAGCAGGAGGAAGGAGGACCTGATTCTTCTACATTTATTAAGAATTTTAGGGTCACCATCACTGGAGGGGTCACCAGCAGGAGGAAGGAGGACCTGATTCCTCTACATATATAGAGAATTGTAGGGTCACCATCACTGGAGGTGTCCCCAGCAGGAGGAAGGAGGACCTGATTCTTCTACATATATTAAGAATTTTAGGGTCACCATCACTGGAGGGGTCACCAGCAGGAGGAAGGAGGTCCTGCCTGCCCTATATTAGTAGGATTTTGAGGTGTATCACCATTCAAAATATGCACCTTGTTGTCCTGAAAAACATGTCTTAATTGAGATGTTAAATTTAAGGTGTTAAAGTTAGGGTTAGGTAACATGTAACCATGTTTAGGGAACAATGCGGGCAGTTGGATAATACCTATATGCCCTACTGCCCTCTAGTGTCTAGGTATAAATAAATCTGATCATGATCCCATTTTCGATAATACATGACATTGCACTTTTTTCTGGTGTGGGGACAAACTCTTTCCACCCTGGTCTGGGGCACAAGTGACTTCCTTGTCTCTATAACATAACAGTATCGGAGAAGGTTTTTGACATCCCAAATGTACTTAATGCGATGCACAGTTTAACACCTCTCCTAATAGATTCCTCCTGACAGCCAGTGCGCACAATATTGTTTTAAAGAGGCATCTGGGAGCCATTGCTAGAGCTGAGATTGTTACGGATGCCAAGCATTAACTTCACGCACTTAACTAAATGTTTGTGTTGAGAAGAGGCTCTCTTGAACCTTGCCACTTCCAATGCTTCCATCGTCCCTTACTAAAGATAGAAATATCTGTAGATGCCTCTTTTTCCAAACAGTGCAGAGAAGCTTCATAAATATCTCCCGTTTCATCTCTCTATTTCTTTTTTCAATTCTCTCTCAACTCTTTTCTTTTTTTCAATATTTGTGTTTTTCTCACTTTCTTTTGTGGAATTAATTTATTAAAATTTTCTTGATCCCCATCTTCCTTGACCCTTTTTTTGGGTCTCATTGATGCCCTACATTTTTTTGCCTTCCAGTCTCTCTCTTCATTCCTTTTTCATTTTTTCTTTCTCTCAACAACCACAGCTTATCGCATTCCTTCTCTGCCACTTCCTCCATTTCCATTGGGAACAGGGGACTGCTTGCTATGGAAATGAAACTTTTATTGAATACATGTGTGAGAACAATGAACACGGGAATTGTTCTGGTCCGTAATCCTTTGAATGAAGATTTATAAAGACGACAAATTAATATGAACTGATGAATACGTGAGCTGGCATTGCTGGAAGATTGGTTAGGGCACTGGAAACTGCAGTTCAATGTATCTAATTGCAAAACAATTCAAGTCAAAAGAATCCCCGTTGTAATCAAAATTGTGAGGTGTATTACTAGAAGGGTAACCAACAGAAGGAAGGAGGTCCTGATTCCTCTATATAGATAGAACTGTGGGGTCACCATCACTAGAGGGGTCACCGGCAGGAGGAAGGAGGTCCTGATTCCTCTATATAGATAGAACTGTGGGGTCACCATCACTGGAGGGGTCACCAGCAGGAGCAAGGAGGTCCTGATTCCTCTATATAGATAGAATTGTGGGGTCACCATCAGTAGAGGGGTCACCAGTAAGAGGAAGGAGGTCCTGATTCC
>NC_092866.1:5130463-5208214 GCF_032062135.1 Pyxicephalus adspersus | reverse complement strand
GAGGAAGGAGGTCCTGATTCCTCTAAATAGATAGAATTGTGGGGTCACCATTACTAGAGGGGTCACCAGCAGGAGGAAGGAGGTCCTGATTTCTCTATATGAATAGAATTGTGGGGTCACCATCACTAAAAGGAGTCCCCAACAGGAGGAAGGAGGTCCTGATTCCTCTATATAGATAGAATTGTGGGGTCACCATCACTAGAATGGTCACCAGCAGGAGGAAGGAGGTCCTGATTCCCTTATATAGAAATAATTGTGGGGCCACCATCACTAGAGGGGTCACCAGCAGGAGGAAGGAGGTCCTGGTTCCTGTATATAGATAATATTGTGGGGTCACCATTACTAGAGGGGTCACTAGCAAGAGGAAGGAGGTCCTGATTCCTCTATATAGATAGAATTGTGGGGCCACCATCACTAGAGGGGTCACCAGCAGGGGTAAGGAGGTCATGGTTCCTCTATATAGATAGAATTGTGGGGTCACCATTACTAGAGGGGTCACCATAGGAGGAAGGAGGTCCTGATTCCTCTATATAGATAGAATTGTGGGGTCACCATTACTAGAGGGGTCACCAGCAAGAGGAAGAAGGTCCCGATTCCTCTATATAGATAGAATTGTGGGGCCACCATCACTATAGGGGTCAACAGCAGGAGGGTGGAGGTCCTGATTCCTCTATATAAATAGAATTGTGGGGTCACAATCACTATAGGGGTGACCAGCAGGAGGAAGGAGGTCCTGATTCCCTTATACAGATAGAATTGTGGGGTCACAATCACTAGAGGGGTCACCAGCAGGAGGAAGGAGGTCCTGATTCCTCTATATGAATAGAATTGTGGGGTCACCATCACTAGAGGGGTGACCAGCAGGAGGAAGGAGGTCCTGATTCCCTTATATATACAGATAGAATTGTGGGGTCACCATCACTAGAGGGGTCACCAGCAGGAGGAAGGAGGTCCTGATTCCCTTATACAGATAGAATTGTGGGTTCTTTCCCTAGAAGGGTTCACCAGCAGGGAGAGGGATCACCAACAGAGAAACCCCACATCCACACATAATAAAACTAGGGTGAGCATTACTAGAGGGGTCATTAGGAAAAGGAAGGAGATCCTAATTCTCTTATATAGATAGAATTGTGGGGTCAGTCACTAGAAGGGCCACCAGCAGGAGGAAGGAATCCTGATTCCCCTTTAAAGACAGTACTGGAATCATTATATAAAACATTTATATAAATAGAATTGTGAGATTTATCACTGGGTGGGGAATGTCCTGATTCCACTATATAGATCTTTAGTTCGATTTTTTTTAGAATACTGAAACAAAAGAAATTGATACAATTAAGTCCAAAGACAGTCAATAAATATGTTGAAAGATCTAAGGTGGAACACATTTCTAAAAAGGTTCTTTTTAACCTTTAAATGGAAAAAAACTCATTTTGATAAGAACTGACTACTGCTAAAATGTATGAGAAAAATACAAACGTGAAAAGGGGGATTATGCATCCAAACTAGAAGGTGTCCTGATATGAGGGCACAAATTCCTCATCGTTATAATAAGATATTGCAGAAGGTTTTCCTTGTCCCCTTCCCTTCTTCTCTTCTCTTTTCTTACTTTCCTCTCCATCTCTCTTCTTACCACAGGAACAAAGTTGACTTGGACAATATTATACAAAACGGTTGGAAGCTTAACTTTAAAAGATTCAGCACCCCAAATCCTAATAAAGATTTCCATTACGTCCTACAATATATCCATTGAACTCCTTTTGAGGTTAAAGGATAAAAATGCTTTTAGCATAAGATTTTTTCATTTTCATTAGAGCCATTATTAACTCTCATTTTCGTTATGCTTTCCCTGGTTAATATTGATGCATTCCTATGACAAGGTCAAATAAACAGAATCCTATGAGAAAAAAATATTGACTGTACATGGTTCAGCCACACCTTTCAGAGCTTTTAGAATTAATAGAACCATTCTCATCAGTAGGTTTGTGAAGGAATATGTGGAGGTCAAGCTTTTTAACATTTGTTAATTATAAAGATTCCACACACAGTAAGTGCACTCTTTATGTAGCAGGGAAGGGTGTTGGAATCCAATGTTAAACGTCTTTCTCTTAGTTGAGAAAAGGTTTCTTTTTTTCCACTTCTATATTTTACAGTATTTGTTAAAGACAAAAAGAATTGTTGAAGCTGAACACTGTTATAGCAAATTATGTCTGAATACAAGAGGCATGGGTATTCCTACCTAGATATTGGTGTATTTTCTAAGGATTTGTGAATTTTTGTACTGTGTATTATTTTATTTATTTTAATAATTTTTTTTTATTAAATTTTTTATATATTTTATTTATTATTTATATTTTTATTTTTTATTTTATTTTTGTATATAATTTATTTATATTTTTTATTTTTTATTTATTTATTATTATTTCATTTATTTATTGTGTAAATTTTGTGTAAAGAATTGTGTAGCCCAGCATACAACTCGGCCTCTGTGCAGGAGCACAGTTATTGCTGCTCTCTCTTTGTGCAGGATGTTAGGTCCTGCATCAGCCCCTTACTGTAGTTTTCTGCCATAGTGGATGGGCCTGCTGGGCAGCTCTCATATCTCTTTAGAGCACATTTATAATATCATTGTTATATTTATATGTGTTTGTAAAGGCATTTAAAACACACAAAGTTGGTTTATATCCTAAAGTAGCTTTTGTTGAATATATTTTATTGCATCTTTTGGCGCCCAGAATTTAGTTTTAAAGCAGAACTGTACTAAAAATGAAAAATCACACTTACCTTTACTTCTACAGAGCCCTGGGTCCCTTCATACTTGGCCTGTATTAGGTCCGGTGCCATTCTGGAATCTTCCTTCGTCCCAGAACAGAAGTAGCACAGAGCACCGCCATCTTCTTAATTTGGACCGTGTCACACTATCTCGCATGGCGCAGGCACAAGGTCGGGTGATGTAGCCTGCTGTAACAGTAGCTGATTTCACTGCAAATGCTGCCTGAAAAGCCCCTTGAGCCCCTGAGCAGCCCGAGGCATCCTGGGATATTCTGCCGTGGCAGTGAAAACAGAAAGGGAGGGGTTTCCACTAATTGGAGGGGTTAAAAGAAAACAAGCACATATGTACCTTACATAAAAGGGTTATATATCCTTTATATCAAGTACAAATTTTGGTAATAGGTCTGCCTAAACTATAAAACAAAATTCCAAGTAAAAATTTTTTTCTCTAAATAATGTGGAAACATGGAACCTTTATTTTGCATGCGCATAGGGGACTGCAACACGCAGTGAGGTCGGCACTCTTTTATCCCCATTTGCACCACGCTACATAACCAGATTTCGTGTCTGTGCAGTGAGAGATTGGGTGAGATGGCCAGAAGAAGAAAGAAGATGGACGAAGATGGCGGCCCCCAACGCTTCCTTTGCATTAGGACGAAGTAGGATTTGAGGTGTCACGGGACCCAATCAAGGAAATTTCCAGAGGTATGGAGGGCTCGGTGGAAGTCAGTGTGACTTTTTTAACTGTAAGTTTAGTTTTAGGCAATGTTTTGGTTTTGATGCAGTTTATTGTTTGTTCTCACAATGCCTTGTGAAAGGGTCCATTGGACACCTAATAGGTTAACTTAAGTAAAGCTTCAATATTCATGCACCATGTTTATGCACATATAAAAGAGAACCAGTAGGATTTCATTATTTAGACTGAGGGACAAGAACATAGGTAGAAGTCCAATGCCAACTGCCAGTGTCAAGTGCCTGGGCAAAAAAATGAATATTTCATACATCTGTGTAATACATCCATAATGTAAGCACATGATCCTATGGTTACCCCCTAAAAATGCTGTAGGCACAGAAGAAAATCTGTTTGTCTGCCAGACGTCTGGTGTGCACCTAACTTTCTGAAATGTGCTTTCATGATCATGAGCTACTAATGACTTCCTCACTCATAACCTCATCACACGCACAGCTCCAAGACTTTTCTAGAGCTGCCCTGACTCTCTGGAATGGTCTTCCTCATCCTATTCTGCTTGCTCTTACTTTCTGCTCATTTAAAAGAGCCCTTAAAACCCATTTCTTCATACTCCCATACCCTTCTTCGTCTGTCTCCTAAACCCTCACTACTTCCCACCATTCCATATCTCCCTCCTATTGTGTGCTACTTCCTCCCTCCTTTTAGATTGAAAGCTCTCCGGGGCAGGATCCTTTCCTCCTCCCAGGTCATTATTTGTATACGTCTGCCATTTGCAACCCCTATTTAATGTAAGCGCTGCGTAATATATTGGTGCTGTATAAATATTGTGGAATAATAATAATAATGAGATCTCTGCTGCACTGACATTATAAGCAGTGTTATCAATCCTACCCAGTTCTCTCCTGCAGAACAACTTCTATTTATCTTTTAGAGGCGAGGGAAGGTGAAGTGTTCTGTAAAGGAGAACTATTAGACAATAGAACCTCTCACCCTTCCACTCCTAAAATGAGCATTCCGGCACACCAAGCATGCCATCTTGTATTCCATGGCAAGGGAGTGGAGAGAATGAAGCCCCTGCCATGATTATGCCAGCCAACATGCTCTTCATGCTTTGTGATAGGCTTTCCCATAAAAAGAAGTAACCCTTCCAAACATCTCATGCTTGATGCTTGTTGGGCTCTTCAGCATCAACAGAAGGGTTGAGCAAATGAGTTTTTAAAACTCAATCTTTCGGCAAATTCAGCCGTTTCTGCTTACCAAAATTGTAAGCAAGAATGCCCGGTGTAAATTCGCCAATCGAGAGCAAATTTAAAAAAAAAAGATTGCGGGCTGCGCTGATCAATAAATGCAGCGCCGGCTGCATTCATTGATCAGCTCAGTGTGCAATTCCCGGCACTGGAGGTTAAATGGGTTACAAGTTTCCCTCAGCCAATCAGGGAGCACTAGAAGTTTTGAATTGGGATACTCCACCTTCAGTGCCGGGGATCGCAAACAAGATTCCCAGAGCTGAAATCCACAGCGATCCTGGGGTACTAGAGTTTAATTAACCACTAGTGCCCGGGGATCGCAGTGGAACTGCAGAAGAAGTTGCAATGAAGTTTCTCCATTGAGAGTTCTTCTGCAGTTCCACTGCGATCTCCGGGCACTAGAGGTCTAATTAACCTCTAGAGCCCGGGGATCTTCTCAATGAATGCGGCCATGGCCGCATTTATTGAGAACAGTGTGTGATCCCTGGCACTAGAGGTTAATTAACCTCTGGTGCCCCGGGGATCAAAAACAGGAGGATTCCCAGGGAATCCTGTGAATCCTTCTGTTATACCGTATTTTTCGGACCATTAGACGCTCCGGACTATAAGACGCACCAGGTTTTCCCACAAGGGAAAACAAGAAAAAAAAAAATTGATTTAATTTCCCCTGAGATCCAGCGTGCTGCACTTGTGCCTGCCCATGAAGGCGGCGCCGATCGGCATTCATCAAATCAATCGGCGCCGCCTTCGTGGGCGGGCACAAGTGCCGCACGCTGGAACACAGGGGAGGAACACAGACACTGGCTGCTGTCAGCCTCTGTCTGTTTTCCTCCTGTGTTCCCCTGAGATCCAGCGTGCGGCACTTGTGCCTGCCCATGAAGGCGGCGCCGATCGGCATTCATCAAATCAATCGGCGCCGCCTTCGTGGGCGGGCACAAGTGCCGCACGCTGGAACACAGGGGAACACAATGGAGGAACACAGACACTGGCTGCTGTCAGCCTCTGTCTGTTTTCCTCCTGTGTTCCCCTGAGATCCAGCGTGCGGCACTTGTGCCCGCCCATGAAGGCGGCGCCGATCGGCATTCATCAAATCAATCGGCGCCGCCTTCGTGGCGCACGCTGGATCACTGAACAGGCAGAGATCGGCGCAGCCGGGGACCGGCGGGGACACAGGTAAGTAAAAAAATATGCCCCTGTACCTCTACATTCGGACCATAAGACGCACCCTGATTTTCCCCCCACTTTAGGAGGAAAAAAAGTGCGTCTTATGGTCCGAAAAATACGGTAATTTCCTCGATTTTCCAATGGTTTCGTGAAATCAGTTTGCCAAAATTTTGCGGAACCATCGAAAGTTCGAGAACATTTTTGCTAGAATGCCAGAAGCATTCTTGCTTATCCCTAATCAACAGTACCGAAGCTTAGGTGCCAGCAAGAAGGGAGGTCTTAAGTAGATGGTCACCACCAAATCCATATTGAACCCCTAACCACCAGTTTACTATAAGTGCAAAAAACTGCAGCGTAGCTTACTCATATTTGTCTGCCTTGCTCCTGGCATTCAGATGATCTCACAACCATTTCCTGTGACATCACATCCCTTATTTTGTATATATCCAAAAGAAAGCATCTACATTGCCCATGTTTGGACTGATACCAAATATAAGTTGTGATGTCATTCTTTTCACCTGTTTATTGGCAGAGCTGAAAGAAAACACATTTTACACACCTTAAGACCAACACAGTCACATTCTTCCATTGGAATAGCATCTCAGAGGTTCCAAATTGTTAGAATTTCAGAATGAAGTGGAATCAAAGGCATCCGTCTTTTGTTCCTTGGAGTTTCCCTAAGGGTGATGATTATTAACAAAGACACATGATCTGGCGGTTCGGATCAGTTGTAAGTACCATCAATTCATCTCTTAAAAGCTTTAATGGTCAGCCAAACACAACTTCTTTTTTTTTATTTCTTTCCAATCAATTATGCATTCAACAGCCAACAGGACAAAATGTCTTCAACCAATTCTCCATGGGTATCGTAGGATGTAAATGCAACTTAACATTGCTAAAACAAGGTCAACCTGATCAACATATTGTTCCATCCAAGGAGAATATTGGTGTTGAAGGAAAAATCCAAAGAAGATTTTTGACTCGTCTTCCCATAATCCCCCCTTGTGAAGTCAGAACACTCAGGAGAAGCTAGCCTTTGTAGTTAATATAAAAGCCGAGATCCATCGGCCAGGGTGTCATGGAATGTGACAGCGGTCCGAATGCTTACTGACAATCCAAACAAGCAATGTTCTAACGTGTCAGTGGTGATATATTATGTGAATTATCCATAAATGTCCTGCAGCATTATCAAGATGCTTTATTTATTTAACCCCACAAGGGCTGGACGTTTGCCGCCTGGTGAGCTGATAAGACTTGACAATGAAGACATCACGGACAACCACAAGCTCTTTTAATTGGAATTAATTTTCGAACAGAGCTAGCATTGGGTTGATGTACTCTGACACCTCGAGCTACTGAACTGTCAACACCACAGGGGCATCTCGTCAAAACAAGTCTGACGTGACTTTAATCTATGTGTTTTGACAAATGTATTAGCATGTGGCATCAAAAAAAAGAAAAGACAACTTGGCTAGAATTGCCAAACTTGTTGGTTGGTGACATTCCAAGTTTAAATGCGAGTAATTATTGAGTTTACAAAATACTGTCGATGTGCGGCATGTGGGAAGAATGCATATTGGCTTAGATCTTGGTAGCTAAGGAACAAAAAAGGATCTTTGATTTTTTGCATGTTTGATTAAAACAATAATGTAGCAAAAAAGGACAAAGCATTGCTTTATGGTCTTGCATGACAGAGCTCTTTTGTTCCTTAAGAAACAAATTGACTTCACTAGTCATTTTTTTAACATTCCAACAATAACAGGTCTAAAAAAATGGTGCCTGCAGTACACCTTCTCTGCCACAGGATGTCCTTAGTCTGTCAAGTTGAATGAGACCGAGGAGGCTTTGTGAGTGCGGGGCATTCTGGCCCAACCCCTGAGGAATATTTGCTAATAATTGCTTCCTGCTCTCACAGTCTGAACTCTCCAAATAAAGATTAAAGAGAACCGTACACTTTACATGACTGACCTGAATACCTCAAATATTTGAAATCTCAAAAATTACACATAAGGGGGAGGCAAGGGTCTTACAAATAAATAACTTAACATGCAGTGTTTTACCTAATTAGTATGGATTTCTAAATCATGTCCCAACTGCTTGCATTTGCATGGGCACAACGTAGCCGCCCACAGTGTGTGAAAGGTCAATATTGTCATTTTCAGAATGCAAGGTCCTGCACATTAAGCAAGGTCTCTCATAATGGCCAGGTGTGCAGATCCAGGAACTTAGTGCAGAGATGGAGGAAGCCCCTCATAATGAGTACAACATGGTGGATGACTTGGGAACTCATTGCACATTCAGCAAGGATTTGTGGGCCATTTTCGTCTGCACTGGCTGTGCCCCTGTGGCCAGTCTGTGCTCTGATATGACTGCTTTTAATGCACCTGCATTATTGTGAATTGGAAAATATGCATTTCAGGATTAAAGTCCAAATGTTTTTATTTATGGTATGCCCAGAGTATACATATTACTCTAGCGGTTTATGTATATGTTAAAGGCCTACTGGACCTCGGAAACAAAAGATGTGCAAAGTCTTGGTTGGTGTTCTTTAGAGCGGTGGTCCCCAACCTTTTGCAGGTTGTGGACCACTAAATGCATGGACTCCTGACAGCGCATACACGGGGAGCCGTGTGTCACTCAAAGACAGGGGGAAGAAAACCCCCCAGAGTGACGCCATGATGCCGGAGCCCATCCACTTCTCTGAGCCTGCAATGTCTCTGGGAGATGTAGTCTGTGGCTCTGGCCGGTGCACCCCCCCAAGCAGGGTCCCTTTGGTGAGTGCTCCAGCCAGAGCTGCAGCCCCCCTGTCAGATGGCCACGGCCCACTAGTGGCCCCCACATTCGGTTGGGGACCTCTGGTTTAGAGAAGCAGAAAAGGACTCTTGCTCCCTGTGTGGAAGGAGTCTTGATACTTCTAAATAAGAACTTGAGCCCTCCAACCATCAGGGAGCATAAACTTTAGATCTGACTTAGCAGGGGAAGTGCCAGACCTCTGCTGAGAGTTTAAATTCACCTTGGATATCTTTAGGTTCTTTAAGCTGAAAGTTTTGTTAGGCTTTACCATGTTTTATCTTATGATTGGTACATATTCACCTCCATCACCCGTATTTCCCATTATTTCCCATCAAAAGCAATATCTTCAATTCCTTTATTGTATAACAATAGCTCAGGATTTCTCTCTGAAAGGTGTTCTTCTTTAACTGATTAAGTTGCACTGGTTCATTCTATTAAACAAAGGTTAATAACAAGATGTCTGAATCATCAGTAGTAGCGCGGTACTGTCGGTAACAGCTTATTGAACCAAACATAGGCTTAATGAGAGTTCTGACTACATCTCTCCTATCTAGACAGTGAACTGTACAGTGACTTGTGCCTTGTGGACCCCCGCTAATGAGTACACACCTCTTATTAAAGGAGATCATTAATCCATCTTCTTATCAGCCAGAAGGATAATGAGAATGAGGATGCAAACATCTCTTTATCAATTAATGGGCAGTCTCCTTTAATAACTGATACGTCAGAAAGAAATATACAGATATATAAAAGAAAATAAATATTGATCACAATCTGTAGGACTCAATATATCTTGGAAAAATGCTGCTTTTCTGTGTGCCAGAGACATGCATTGAAGTGAATCCAAACCCAATGACAATATATTGTAGATTGTTGGTGGTAAGATGTGGGTGGTTGCATTTGTATTTTTAGTTTTAGTTTTAGTTTTGACCTGGTGATTTTGCCAGTAGCTCACTTTTTGTCCTGGAGTGTCACCACTTTTTTGCTGTACTGCATGTTTGAAGGGGGAAAAATTCCCACCCTAGAACAGGAATGCTGGGAAACCTTCATAATGGGCACAACAGATGTGCACACCTAGGAATTCAGCATAGAGGGTGATGAACCAAGATTTGGAGCCCCTCATAATGACCTCATCAAGTGTAAAGAGCTGGGAACTCATTATAGTGATGGTAGGAGGCTCTCATATTAAGAACAGCACCATGAACTCTGATGATCGGAGCCCCACAATTGGCACAAAACAGACCTAGGAACTTACCTTAGAGTGGTGGAGGCCCTCATAATGGGCACAGTAGGCATACAGAACCAGGAACTCGGTGCAGAGATGGCAGCCCTCCCATATTTGGCACAGCAGGTGTGCAGACCCAGGAACCCAGCAAAGTCCTTATGGGAGCCCCTCATAAAAGACGAAGCAGGTGTGCAGAACAAGGTACTGAGAGAATATGGTTGCCCTTCATATTGGGCACAGCAGGTGTTCAGACCCAGGAAATCAGCATACAGTGGTGGGAGGCCCACACAATGGGCAGTGTAAAGAAGCCAGTAATGTAATGACCCAGTGCAGAGATAATGGGAGCCCCCATATTAGGCACAGCAGGTGCACAGACCTAAAAACTTAGCACAGTGATGATGGGCACAGCAGAGGTGCAGACCCAGGAACTCAGCTTAGGTTGGTGGGAGGCCCTCATAATAGGCATGGTAAGTACGCAGAACCAGGAACACAGCAAAGTGATGGTGAGAGACCTCCATATTGGGCAATGTCGGTGTGCAAGAACTCAGCAAGGGGTTTCTGGGAGACCCTGATATAAGGCACGACTGGGATCGTGGGATGACTTGGGAACCCAACGCAAAGATGTTGGCAGCCCCTTTTAGTGGCCATGGTAGAAGTACAGATCAAGAAACTCAAACAAGGAGGGGTAGGAATCTCACCAATAAAGTTGTCAAGAAATAGAACAGATGGTCAGATGCTTTAACTCTCTACAATCTACTAAGCAATAAAACATCAGTGTGTAATGGACTGATCTTGTAGGGGAAAGCGCTCAATGTATTTTAAATGGCATTGGAAGTTTGCTGATTGATTTTACACGTAGCCTGTAGTTGCCATTTAGGAGAGGTTTTATTCAGCTGCAGCAAAAATGAAGAGTGATAGACACTAGCACAGATCCTTTCTAGAACAGAAAATTCCATTGCAGACCATTAGCCTACAATAAAATGACTTTAAATTGAAGAAAATACAAGTTTAATATGCTCACTGCTCAATGTTTTAGCCTAAATGAGATTTAAGTTTTACTCAGGGGATTCTGGGACTTTGTGTCCTTCTGCGTTTCCAAAAATACCTACCTAGCTCCATAGCAATCCATGAAAAATAATTGTGTAAGTTTTCCCCTGCCGGGGGGCATTGTAATGAAATCCCATCTGCCCCAGCACACTGCTTTGAAATTTGTAAATGTAGATATTATTACACTTTCAGCACGGATGAATTTGTTCAGCACCAAGGACAGCTCCTGCAGAATTCACAGGCAACTGAAAAAAGACTTCATAAATTAAAGAGCTGTGTGAGCGAAACCCAGCACAGGGGATAATTATTGAATCTACAGCAATGCGTTATTATTTTAGAGGAGCTTCCCAAAAGCCTGGCGCTAAATGAACATGAAACAAAAAAATTGAAATTCCCTTTTCTTAAAACAAAATGTATTTTCTTTTTTATTAATGTTTTGTTTCTTATAATTGCATTTTGTAATGTGAAATAAATCATCTCAATAAATAAATCTCCTTATTACTGAATTGTTTCTTAAAAAACATTGGAACAATGGAAAAATTACGGGAACACTAACTAAATGTGATTGCTTAGTGAAATGTTCAGATGTAATGTTGTATTAAGAATTAGGATACCTGAAAACTTGGACCCCTGGCAATTTTCTCACCAAAGACAAAGGAGGAGGATTAGAATTTGGAAATTCTGGAAAATATGTGATGTTCATACATAAGCAGGAGTGGTGAGAGCCTAGAAAAAAAAACCTATCCAAATATAAACCTACACTGACTCAAGTATTAATCCAGGAAACAGAATGCTATCATTACATTCAAAACGGTAATCAAAAGAAATGCCAACAAAATTAATGTGAATGAATATATCCATAGTATTAAAAAAAGGGAAAAAAATTCACATGGATCCCGTTTATCACTTCCTCACTTGTACAGATTAGAGTATTTTGAATTTTTGAGACTGTTATGATGGGTCACTTTTCTTAAATTATTTTTTTGCATGGTTGTTAGCCAGTTGTGTACAAATAGACTTTTGATAGCTTTGATCTGTCAAACCAGGAACAAATGCAGTTCTAATACTTCCCACTAGGTGTCAACTGAGTATAAACCAATATTCCTTTTCTAAGGGCATTTTCAGGTCAGAAAATCTTGGTTTATACTTGAGTATATATATATATATATTTATATATATATATATATATATATATATATTCAGGTGAATATAAAACATGAATGATTTAATATTTTTATCTGCACATTATAGGTAATAAAACACGTAAGTGCAATACAACATTAAAAAAAATACAATTTACCCTAAGCTATTCTAATTGAATAAGTCCATCATTTTATATATGGTATTCCAAACTGGCACAGGTAATATCTTATTGGTTGACATGAGTATCTGCAATTTACACATCCTTACTGCACTTTGCGCTGCCCGATTCAAAAAAAAAAGAGATGGTATGTAAAGACAGGAGTGACTGGCAAATAATTGAATTTCTCTGTTTTGTTCTCCACACTATAAAACCACACAAAAGGCTGGAAGGAATCAGGGCATTGGGGACCTGTCACATAAAGGTACACACAGCAGCAACAAAACGGGATATCCCGCGAGACGCTAGACATGGAGAAATAGAAAGTCTAGCACAGGAGTTTTTGGCTGCCATAAATCACTGTCAGGTCCAGTACAGAGGGGAGATAATCCTCTGAGGACTTTGTTAAAGCCACATCATTCTCTGTGTAGTTATGGCAATCTATCAGCATTACAGACCAGAATTTCTTTTTTTATTCACCGAGGGGTGCCGGCATAACATCTGGCCTTGTCTTTTCCTCATTCTTTTAATGCTGTAAAAAAAATACTGAATACTATCGCTTAAAGAGAAATACTAGATAAGTAAAGCCTACCAAGCCGATTTAAATGATTGTATTCAATAATACAGAATATCAATAATATATTATATTATTTGTTGATATCCCTATTTATACAGCATGGCTCGCATTGAAAGAGGTGCAATGGTATTTTAGGTGTTTGACCATAATATGGCTCAGCCAATCCAGCCACTGGAAGATGATGGCTGTCATTATCCTGCAGCCATATAGTCCTGCTATACTTGTAAATGACTACATGTAATTGACTGGTATAGTAGGGCTCAGCCAATCCGGTGGTTGGAGGATGACAGCTGTCACTGAATGATGATAAAGGGTATAGTAATGTTGGATTGGCAGTCAAATTGCTCAAATCCAAGGTTGGAATCCGAACTATCTAACTACCACACATGAGTTCATCAGTCTTCTGATTCTCTTAGTATTGTCCTATCCTATCCCAGTTTGGGGTTGGGGCAAGCATGTAAGTGTTACCTAGCTGCTTCAGATTAAATATAGGTCTTTTGCCTTGCTAGACAGAGCTGCACTTTGTACCAGAGCTTCAAAAATCCCAGAACTGGACAGACAAAAATACAAATTCTTAGCAGGTAAAATCCCCTTGTTATACTTTTCATGTACCTTTATTTGTGAAGTTCAGCTTTAAAGCAGAACTAAAGTCATACTTTACAAAATTAGGGATCTGGAAGGTGGTTTTTGCATACAGGAACAATGTTCCTTCTGTAATAACCTGTCTTACCTACCTAAATGCGCTGGTCGAAATGCAAAAATCTGAGCTGAGCCAGCAATGTTGGCTTCCTTTCTGTGTCGGGGATGAATGGAGTTACATCATCCCAGCATGGCCAAACAAGATGGCTGAGGATGGTCCCAAAGGAGAAGAAGAAAAGAAAATGGTGGCACCCTAGAACATGGATAGGTAAGTAATTTATTCCACTTTAATCAGGCATACCTGCCTACTTGCTGTTTAAAACACTCACCTGTCCTTGTTTCATTGTGGGCTCCACCATCTTCTTCTTCTTTTTCAGGTTTCTTGATCTTTGGCCATCTTGGCCAGGCTGGCCATGAATACAGGGCCATGCACACGTTGGAGTCCTGGAAGCCCCAAGGTAGATCCTAACATCATACACTGAGCACATAAGATAGCAAATAGTTAGGTAGGTATGTTTTAATGCAGAAGGGACATTGCCTGTTCCTTTCTATAATAAAGATCTGCAAATTTTGCAAGCGGAACTATAACTCCAATTTATAGCCCAGCCCTACCCTGTAATTTCTATCAATTGGAATGGCTTAATAGACAACTACCTGGTCATTTCGGACTTTTATTTCTTTCTGAGACTGTTTGTGTGCATGCAGACAGGAAACAGCTGGAGGAGCTCCGATAAAGAAAAGCTTAAACAAGCACTTGTGTATGATATAAAGTGTTTAACAAATGTCATCCGGTTAGAGTTTAGATCTACTTAAAACATTCACAGCTTGTCCTAATGCCTTTCAAAAAACACAATGAAAGTATCAAAGTGATTCCTGCACACGGTTTGACTATTCAAGGATCCTAAATGGGATCAGATCACCAGACGATTGGGTAGAAACGTGCCTGGATTCCATAATGGACTTCAAACACGTCAATGTTTTACAGATTCCTTTGTTCTTGTCTCAATGCACATACTTACTGTATGCAGTACAGTGATGGTTAGTAAAATCTATACATCATACTTGGCACTGATGGGAGAAGCCCTGGAACATCAATCAGAATCCAGGCGTTTGATGTTCTACAGCCTTGGGCAGTTTTGGGGGCAAGTTTACAAAGTTTAACTGCTATGATTTTATGATGAAGACACATTCCCCAATGGGTAAGAATTTACAATAAGAGCAAAAACATATGTGTGATTTATCTAAACCATCATTGTGGTTTAAAAATAAAATACAACCAGAGGCTTCTCTATGAAAGTCTGAACAACAAATCCAGTTACTATGGGATAAACAAGCCTTATACAATAAACCAAAACCTTCCTTTTCCTGCCTTGACTGATCCCAAATCTCCATTATTGTTGCTTCCCATGTAGCAAGCAAACACAGTCTACATAAGAGTGGCAACTCTGCTCTAAATTCTGTATCAGTGCAGCATTGTTGCCTCCTAATCACAGTTACGTTCAAAAAGATTTTAGACACAATAGCAACTGAACCTCATAAATTCCTGAATGAAACAGAAACAAATCAGAGAACTTTAAATATCTATTTTGGCTGTGTTCACAGTGCAGTTGTTTTGCAGTTGCATTGAGGTTTTTGAGGCCTTCCACCTGTTCTTTCTGTGATCCCCAATCTATAATATGTGTTCGGGAGCCCTTGTATATACCTCTGTATATATGAGATTTTGGTGGTCTTCACCCTCTGTTGTCCCCTTGCATGTTTGTTTCCAGAGCCACAAGTGTGAGTATTCCATGGGATCAGGTGTAATTGTGCTGCAACAAACATACCTGGTTCAATTTGATTGATCTGTCTCAAACAATTCCTGAAGAAGCTAAGCTGCGAAACACATCGAGTAAAAAAAAATATTTGAGACAAGTGTTTTGAGTAGGGCATGCAAGCCCCCTGCACCTTTTATATTTTATATTGAATGTATATCTTATACAGTTTGAATGATGTTTTTAAAAAAAATGTGGTTTTGACATTACAAATTATTTGTCTTCAAAATAGATGCCGTAAGAGTCTTTGCCACTTCTTTCCTTTTGTAATAATTGATGATTTTGTGTGACATGGCATCTTCTTACATTTGGAATTTAGTGACTACCTCAAACCTTTTCTTGTAGAGGTTTTTGAGGCAAATATATGCAGAGACTGAGGGCTGTAGAATCGCTTCTATAGATTTGAATGGGAACACTTTCCAGCTGCAGTGCAAACAATTGTGGTTTGAAGCCTTCTGAAGGACTGCAGATGACCCCTGATCCTTTGCTTATTGGAGCATTTCAGCAAACGCTTGTAGATGAATGTCCATACTTCCTCCTTACCACTTCTGGGTGCATAGTGGTTGAAATTGAGCGCCTGGGAGAAGTTACCCTTATGGTTGTCAACCACAAATCTGAACTTAACCTATCTGCAAAATGTGGACTTCACCGGTCAGGATTGATAAGGTCAGGTACTTGGCCTTTACGCCATGTGGGCCTTTGGCCTTGTGTGACATAAAATTACTTGTGGCTGCGCATGAGCAGGCATTCTAGAAATGCTTTATTTAAAACAGAAAACCATGTGTTTTTTCTTAGTGAATGAGCTGATGTTCAAAGGTTGGGCTTTCAAAAAGTATAATTTGTGTAATAGTTAAAACCTGGTGGTCAGTTCCTGGCTAACATTAGGACTTTATACTTTGGGCTATCTTCAAACTAAGATGACATTTCGAATTCAATTTAACTTTTAGGAATCAATTGGAGCCCTTCTTGATGTTATTTTTGGCCCTTTGGGGAGCTGCTAAGCAGCTTTTTGCCAATTAAATAGCTTTGTAACTTCTAAAATTTGTGTAAAAGAGTATGAAAATGGTGCATCGAAAAATGGCCCCTAGAGCCACTTCTCAATAAAGCTGAAAATATCACATAAGGTATGGCACAGTTGTAAGGTACCATCGATGTCACCATGTAACCAGCTGCCATTTTTAACCACTTTTAAAAACCTAATTAATTTTGGGGATGATTGGATTTTCAATTCTCATGGAAGGTTTTCCATTTAAAGACACAGCAAGCCATAAGTCTGCTTTCCTAAATTCCTTTAATCTCGGCAGTTGCTTAAATACAGGTTTGGGACCTGCTTTAAATCCTTTTCCCTTAAAGCCTACAACTGGCTGAGTTATATTTTTCACCTGTCCACAGCCGAGCATAGAATGCGGAATCTCATAGGACCAAAGTTCCCCTCACTTCCTAAAAGTCATTCTCACATTTTCAGAAACACAATTACATTTTGCCATGTAAGCAGAAAAGGTTCCCGTGCCACTATCAATCTCGGCAAATTCAGACCGTTCCCATCACATTGAACTGTTGGTGTGCAGACAAGTGGCTCACTTTTTGCCTCCTAAAATTAACTCTGGCCTAAAAATATCTGATCAATTTATATATATATTTATGTATTTATGTTTTTGTACAGAATATCTAATGATATATATATACAAGGAGAAGTCATAGAGAAGCATATGTATTCATGATCACATAATGGCTTCTCCTTCAAAAACGTTTGTTTTTGGCTATCATTCTAATGCAATGGCTTCAGTGATTGCCAAGCTTCTGATCAGCAGCAAGTATAAGTACCTCCTGAATTTAAAAGCAAGGCATCGTTGGTTTGTCTTTGCTCCAACAGTGACTGGTTTTAAAATCCCTTTTTTTATCAAGATGTTCTCATAAAGAAATGATAATTCAATACTGGAAGTGCCTTTTAGGGGGGTTTACAATTGTGTAAAAAAAATTGCTTGGCAGAGCACAATATCTAATTGACCCTTACCCCGATCACTGCTATTCTTTGTTTCATTGCTCATGGTATTATAAATAAATCCCACTGTTATCCTTTATATCCTAGATTGCCTGGGAACTTACAGAACATTTATGTCAAAATTTAACGTGGGCCTCTATGTTTTACATCTACATTTCTAAGAAATTCACCCAAGGACTCCATATAATAATTCCTCCCTCTGAAAAGGCTTTTATTAAATATGTATCAAAAACTGATGGCTGCACTTTGGATACATCAGTGAAAGCTTTTTGATAGCATGAAATGTAGAAACTCTGCTTTTAAAAGTTTAAATTTGGGTGTAATTTACCAGCTTCAATGAAACATAAAAGTCTTACATACCTGCCTAACGCGTTTTACAAGGTACGTTGGTCAAATGGGGACATTTTATTCTCTTTTAACAGATGGAAGGATCTTAAGCCATGTGAAGAAATTTCAAATGGTATTCATGAAGATGTTTCAAATCCAGAAACTTTCAAATGGTGTAATTTCACTCTCCAAAATCTAACGTGGAACTTTGGCCACAGAGAACCCAATACATTAAAAAAAAAAACCCAATGCAATCAAAACAAATAATCCAGATACAATCTATTACTTTGACACATAGTCACCCTTACCAAGCAGTTACAAGAAGTTATTTTGAAGAACAGCAGATGACCCCTGATGAACTGTGGTATATAGGCTTCCTGGTCAAAAAAGTTCCCAAACCTTTTGTGTTATGATGTGGGGTCCCTGTGGGGGTAGTGTTATGATCTGGGTTGTCTGCAAGGGCAGTTTTATGATCTAGGGTGCCTGTGGGGGCAGGGTTAGGATCTGGGGTGCCTGTTGGGGCCGTGGTATTATCTGAGGTTCCTGTAGGGGCAGTGTTTATGATCTGAGGCACCTGTGGGTAAGTCAACTATGACATAAGTGACTTGTGGGTATTTAAAAAGAAAAAACACATCTCAATTAAATTATTTGGTTTAGGGGCATTAGGATTTCCCACTTTTTGGATGTAGGGGGGATGTTTTATGGTATATTCACAACAAACTTTACACCAACTTATCAAGTATTTCTATTAAAAAAAACTATTTTATTATCAAAACATGAACAAGAACATTTTAAGAAAAAAATCACACTAAATTTACAAATAATATAAACAATATTGCAAACCTCCTTCTTACAACTATACCTATATTCTCATAAAAATAACATGATCATGAAGTTACATATAGGCACATGTGAATTCTGTAATATAAAGAGAATTCTCATGCCTATATGTATCTTCATGATCATGTTACCTGTGGGTAAGTTTAATGATTTGGAGTTTTTTTGTGCCCAAAAAGGTCAGTTGATTCCCTGAATATGCTGAATGACTAGGTTTTTTAATCAGAGGATTTTTTTCTTTGCTGATAGCACAGGTATATTCCAAGATGAGAATGCCAGGATTCACTGGGCTCATATTGTGAAAAAGTGGTTCAGGTTGCAGGGGACATTATTTTCACCCATGGATTGGCCAACACAGAGTCCAGACCTGAAGGTCATTAGGAATCTTTGGGTGGAGAAGACTTTAGGCTTCGACTCTCCCATCATCAATACAAGATCTTGGGGGAAAATGAATGGGACTCTGGAAGGAAATAAATGTGCATGTATCATTGGATAAGATTATCAAAAAGATGCCATGGTAAATGTGTGCCATGTGTGTGAACTTTTTCGCCCAGACAGTACATATTGATATTTTACTGATCCTAATCAATATATGCAAACTTTCTAAAAATCACCTTATTTAGGATAATGTCCTTTAGAAAATTAAACCGATCACAATGGTAGGAGGGAACCTGCAAGCTGATCTTGATATCAAAATCAAACATTTATTTGATAACATTTTGTGTTTTAGCAGAAACAGACCTGTGTTCCTCCTAATACAACGCAGCCTTCAGGATGACATATTGAATGACAAACGAACCAGCAGGCTAATTCAATAGCAGCAAAGCTTTTAAGAACAATGCTCACAGAACGGCTAATCTCTTGGTCAGCACTCGCCACCGGCAATTATTTTTCAGGCGCTGGCAAAGATTTTATCGGCTTCGCGCTCGTCCCACGGTGAGCTTCTAAAACGTCTGAGTCATCAGTTAAGATTGGACAGATCTTATTGCTTCTGTAACTCCGATGCAACTAAATCCTCCTCGCGGCCACTGGGATAATAACTTAGGACAAAATGACTTCTTGTTAAGGATGTCACCATTTGCGGACTGTGGAGCTGGAACTTTAGGATCTCCAGTGTAAAAGAAAATCACAAATCACAAACATTTTTTAGGTAACAAATATTCAATTCTAAGAAAATTTACATTTGGATGTTTACAGGATATTGTGTTGACATTCCATCAGTGTAGTCTTATTTCTTTAGCCTGTGGCTATAACACCTTGGGGATGTAAAGAATAGTTTTACTGATTTTATATTGATAACTAGGGTTGCTGTTCAGATTTGGGCCAATTGTCAAGTCAATCTGAACATCCGATATTCAATTACAATAACACCAATAATCCCTTTGTTCGAGCTTGCTTTGACTTTTTGCTGTACATCACCAAAGGGATCACTGCTAATTCTAATGACTGTAAGCCTGCTATCAAGAAATGCAATAACAAGCATTCTCATTGACTAGTGGCCTTCAAGGTTCAGTGCCATCTTTGACATGACCAGGCAATACAATGCTCACTACCACTTGCATCCATGGCACACAATGATCTGTAAGTTCTTGTTATTGTGGTGAGTGCTCTCATTAACTGGAGATAATTGGGGGCAACCCACTCCTGCCTTTTCAGGATTGCCCATGATAACATCAGCCAATAGGAGCCCATTGTTAAGGAATATATTGTTTTCAGTTGGTGGTCATCAAGAGGGCATCCGGAACGTACCGCCATATTCTTTAAAGCTTCCCACATTGCATATATACAAGAATCCACAAATGTTGTTTAGCATGCTAATCAAGTGGTTAACAATATAAACTTTAGTTCAGCTTCAGCTATGTCAAAAGAAGATCATTTCTTCTGTTTAGTCCAATCATTGCAAAGGTTGGTTCATGCTATGGCTAAGGTCATTGGAGGTTTAAATGCATCAGCCTGACCATGCGTTCTTAATTATAAATATTACTACAATAAAGGAGATGCTGAGTGACGCCTTATAGTGTGTTGAATCTTACCAGGGGAAGAAGCTTTTATCAAGTCCAAGACTTGCTGCTGGGTTGGCAGTTAGTGGATGTTCTGATTTATAAGTAGAAATCTGTTTTTATTTGTGGATAGGGTTGGAAGGAGTTAGACCTTCTACCAAACATTTCTTGTGTTCTGTGTTGTCCCTGGGAAAATGTACCCTTTTATTAGACCTGCTGACCATTATGTTCTGTGTTCCCCATGGGAAGATTTATCTTTTTTTTGGCCTTCGTGACCATTGACGCCAAGACAGAAAGTGAAAGAAAATGCTGAATATAAGAGTGGTCATGACAGTTTTCTACTGATTAATCCGAACATTCACTGCTCATCCCAACAGAAAGTCTGGTATTTGATAAAAGCTTATACCCCTAAACTGAGCTACAACACACAATATGGTGGCATTTAGCTTTGCCCTTACTTTTCCCATGCTTCTCTTTCAGCGTCGGGGAAAACTGAGTGCAACCGTACTGTGTGTTATATCACAGCTGGAAAACAAGCTTTTATCAAGTACCAGACTTCATGCTGGATTTAACAGTTAGTGGATGTCCGGATTGGTCAATAGAACACTTTTTTAAACATTTTTGCTAGAGTTAGGAAGAGTTAGACCTTCCACCAAACATTTCTTGTGTCCTGTGTTCTCTCTGGGAAAATTTGCCCTTTTCTTGGCTCTCAGGACCATTGTCACCAGGACAGGAGTGAAATTCCCAAGGAGAACTCTGCTAATATGGGCAAACCTTTCTGAAGATTCCTCCCACTTGCATCTCTAAGACCCAAAGTAGAGCATTATCTCTCCAAATAGCCTAAAAGTGGTTTTAATGTTTCCACGCCCTATCCAAAAGTTAAAAAACAACCCACTCTTCTGTGAAGGTGCTGAGGCCTAGCAGGTAATCTTGCAGCCCATGCACTGTCACCTGACTAGGGGCTTGAAGTCATTGCGCCACTAAATGACCAACTCAACAACCAACACCAGACGGGGAGGATGAGGGAGCGGCAAGGTATCTCAGGTAATATGAGTATAGTAGGTTGGGGGTTCCTCTTTGCAGGGACATTGGCACTTTTACCTGCAAAGGCCTACATAGGATTTCTGTGAGCTGATCCAATTCACATGCTTACTCCAAAATTTAAAAAAAATGCAAGAGCTCCTCTGACGTACAATCAATGAGAGCACAGTTGTTGTGTCTGCACCCTGGATCCCTTTCAACAGCATTGAATGTTCCATATAACCCCCCAATCACTCTTGATGCCATGTATTGACATACAAAGAAAGCTCAGCAAAGCCAAAATAATGTATAATATGTGGGCCTGCCACGGCAGCTTCATAATAGGAGTCATTTTTTTATATGCTCCGTCTACTCCATTTAATTGGGAAATATGTTTCCGAAAAACGAGTCTGGCTTATCACCAAGTCACACATTTTACCTGGAATCAAAAGTCTGCTATGTTTTTGAAAGCAGGGATCCCTTAATCTTTTTTGTCCAGACTCCTTAATTATTTCCAGTAAATATCTTTCAGCAACTTCGATCATTATTTTTTTGCACTCTCTCTCTCTTTGTAATTAGTATGTGTAGCAGGAAACCCAAAGTGCAGGTATTATTACAGCATGTCTGCACATTAACACAGAAACTTCTCTTCGTCTAGCCACCTAATTGATAATCCCTTCTGTGAATCATTGGAATTATTTAATAAACTAGTGCAAAGAGCAGGGATGATGATATGGCAAAGTGCGGTAATCTATAGCAAGTAAAACCAATAGTACCAAGTACTTAGAGCTGGACACTTCCAGGTTTACTAATTAAAGGAAAGATATATGTATCCCATGTTCCTGCTGCTCTCTATTATGAATGCAGTACCAAAGGATTCTGACTTGGTGGGGGTGCCTGAATTACATGTGAAAGCCTAAAGACAACTCTGAAAAAAGTAAACCAACTTGAAGAAAGTTTGATATCTTTTTTAGACTTGGCTTTTTTATGTACAAATGATATGGGTGGTTGTTAATCCAGAAAACAACTGACCCCTTGCCTGATGCCCTCATCTGTGGTCTTTGGGACATCCCAATATTGCTGTGCTGTAAATCTTACAGCTGCAATAAAAACATTAAAGTGTACCAATAGCCAATTGTCAATATTATCATTTTTTTTATTATTATTATTATTATACTACGTCATGGGGTAAAAAAAATCCCTGTTGAGTTTGTTCACTGTATGTGTCCCCTGTGAAGAAGTAAACATTTTTTGTCCTGGTGGCCCCCTTTTATCAGCAGCTCAGTAATGAAAAATCCAAAATTTGCCACCTGAACAGGAAGAGAGGAAATATCTTCCACTGGCAATGGGAACACTTGTTCTAGAGACAACTGTTTAAAATTAATTTTCCTTTCTATAAAAAGATTTCCTCTTGCTTCCTGTTGTATGGATTGGATAAGAAATTAAGAAAAACAGGCCTTGACTTGGTGGAGGGATTCCAGTTTTAAAGAATATACCTCTTTACCATATCCATTCCCCCAGTTAGGATGTAGTGGTCTTTTAGGAGGCCATTGGTGAAATCTGGAATTACCCAAATATTTACCACTCCTAGGGGATTGAGTAGAGTTACATTGGAACTATCAATTACTAAATAGTGTGAAAATCTACAGCAGTGTTTGTTTTAATAGGGTTCCCCGAGATGTTACTAGAAGTCCCTTGAGCAATGAGTAATTTGTGTCCCTCAGGTCAGATTAAGTGACACCAATGATCTTTTTTGCTTTCTCTAAGAATGACATTCTTCCCATTTGCCAGCAATGTAAGGGGAATTCTTCCCACTGACCACCACACTAATATACTGTAAATTGTAAATATAGTAATTATAGCAGTGGTTCCCTGAAGACTAAAAAGCAATTTCAAGGATCCCCCACCTGGAAATGTTTATGTTGCAGATTGAGTTTAAATTAATTGAAAGTATAAATGTGCTGGACATGGAAAACACCAAATAGCATAATTAAGAAACACATTTTAAGAAATTCCGGAATGTTTCTGCAGCAAAAGTGATGCTGCTTCAATGGACCACTTATCCTTATCCAGGACCATCTTGATTGCTTGCCAGAAGAGAACCTATTACCGATGATGATTTGAATCACTTTTTCATTGTTCTGACATAACCAGGGTCCCAAGCTGTCCATCCATTGGATACTTCTTACAAATTAAAAAATGAATAATAATACTTTAACGTCACTTTTTTGACCTTGGCAAAAATAAAATCAGACTATCCAATGACTTGCAGAACTGCATGTCAGAGCCGAGATTATTAATAAACCATGAGTGAAAAACCATTTCTCTGATGAAGATGTAAACTCCTTTGCTATTCCACGTCACCAGTTCTGCCTCTTGGTCCTCACAAAGATAAAATATTACCAGAATGATTTATTGACAGCCTTACGAAATTGGTCAATGTCTTCAATGTACGCCTGGATGATGGTTTCCACGAGGGAGCGTTCATTTGCATAGTCATGATTTTTTTCTTCTTAAGTTTGCTTCAGCCCATCAATCTGCAATCATTGGTTATTCAAGATTACTTGGCTCCTTTATCTGTGGCAGACTGTACAGTTTTGAGCTTGATCTATGGATCAGAAAATAAGAGCTGAAACCTTTCTATCCGCTTCAAAGAAATTTGCTTGAAAAAAAGAAGAAGAAGAAGAAGGAGTTTTCATAGAATAGGTGTACTTAAAACTCACTTCTGTTGTTGCACAAAAAATGATAAATCACCGTTCAAAGGGTATTAGCTGCCTGGAATACGAAAGAAGCTTCATGCATTACCGAGCGAAGTTTCACAGTTGTAGAGTGTACGTCTCGAACTGGTGCTGCTCGGTGACAGTTTTATTAAGCTGTGTGGAATACACCGAAAACTTGTTTATGTACATTTGATGCAAGCCGGGAGGAGCCAAAAGTAAACTTAACTAAATCTTGGCTGTCGTGCCGTCCTGTAAATCCTGGGTTTGTTCTACAGGAAGAAAAGGTGTTACAGAATCAAAGAGAAATATGAAGTTCAGCGGTGGAAGCTTAAAGCTGAACTCTAGGCAGATTAACAAAAATCAATTCATATAAGTATACATTCATCAAAAAAAGTATTAAGTGTATCTTTAAATTCGATTTGTGTAGCTACTTGAGTTTCAATGATCATTGGCTTCTTGGATTTATGGGTCATGTATGTATGGGTCATCTCTAAGTTGGCATTTCAGTCGTGAAACCCTAGTGTAGCTCCTGAAGTTGCCATTGGCTTCTTCTTTCTGTACATCAAAGCTAAGAAAAGGAAGAGGGAGAAGAAACAGAAATCATTTCAACTGTTGTGTTTGCAATATAGGCTTATTGCTTCTCATTTACTGTCCAATCACGGGTTGTGGGAGGGGCAAGACCAAGTTTTATTACTCAACAGCAGAAAAAACAAATCTGGTCTGCAGATGTAGCTGTGTATGGAGTGAAAAGACAGAAGTTCTAGGGAGTTTTAGTCTAGTTAGATGTTTGTAGGAATTCATTTTTTTTAATAAGTTGAGTTCAAGCAAAATATAGGCAAAATGATTCACCGGAGCCCATGGTATGAGACTGAAATGGTTCATGTTAAGCTTCAACGTATATATATCTAACTGAACTGTTTATTGCATAGGCTAGGACAGACTTGTGTTATTTAAGTATATTTTATATCTAATTATCTGCATAAATATGGAAATTATATTCCTATCAATGCATATAGATATTCAATTAAAGAAGGTTCATGCACAAATAATAGCTAGACATTCAAACAGTTTAATTAAGAAAACAAGGTAAGACAAAGTGCACAGCAATATTGTCAGATATTTAAACACATAGGAACTTCAATCAATGATACATATATATATATCACATGGACATAGTTATTAGTAGTAACCCCTACAATAACTCAGTATCTACTTAGTACAAAATACATCAAAACAATATAGAAATAATAGCATAAACATAGACTGAGACATATACCAAACAATATAAACATGAAATTCAGGAATGTGTATAGCTACCTGTATGGATGTTGATGGGTACTCCATGAGCCTGATTCCCTAGGAGCTCCCATCATTCCCTCTTCTTCCTTGTTCTATTCCAGCTCCCTTTTTATATAGTTAAGTCCCATTCGGTAACATCAGTTGGCACCCACCCCACTAGATTGGGATTGGTTACTGTCATTTGATGATACTCCCAACTAAATTTGATATAAACATCTCCAGCTGGAATCTATGTTAAGGGGTCTATAAATGTCCAGCTGGGTCATCATCCCAGTCCATCTGTTCACTTCTCCCTCCATCTCCTGTTTCCTCAAGAGGATGGATTTATGGCCCTTTGAAGGTCCTACTGGTAACCAGTTTGTTATGAGAACTGGATCTTGTGTACGGACATGTTTTATTATTTGTTTTGTTTATTGTTCCTTGGTTGACCACTGATAAGACATCCCCTAGGTGATCCAGATGGCCAGTACAAAGAAAAACAGGTTTCAACATTCCTGTACCTATACACATACCTATGCATACCTCTCTCTCTCTCTCTATATATATATATATATATATATATACATATCTATTTACATATTCATAAACAATCTTGAGGTGCAACACTTAGAATCTCAGAATCAGGGACTTTACAATAGTGCCAGTGCCATCACTAGGTAACATTACCCTCTCTTTAAAGCCTGGGCACCATTGTTACCAGGGGGAATCCAAAATGTTACTACTCTCAGAATCTATAGATCACCATATTGCAGTTTGCAGCACCAAGGACCACCAAGTGGCAAATGTGTCAGCCCAGTTGATTGGAAATTTTTGTCAGGCAAACTCGCTCACCAGTGCTTTTTAAGATTTTCTGTCTTGGTTGCAAGTCACAAGGTGTGAGGCTGCAGTTGAGGTTAATCTGTGACATCGGTGAAAAACTGCACAGACAGCAAGATTTACATGTATGGGTCATCCCCGAGTTGGCTTTTCAGTCGTGAAACCCTAGTGTAGCTCCTGAAGTTGCCAGGGGGTTCCTTCAGTAATGAACAATTTGTTCCTCTCTGGTCTGTTACCACCGCCATTGATCTTTTTGGTTACCTGTAAGGGTGGCATTCCTTTCATTGATCACCACACCAATGTACTGTGAGCTGTGGATATTGTTATTATTGTCAGGGGTTCCCTTAGACTTGAAGGTTATTTCAATGGTTCCTCTATGTTAAAAAGTTTGGGAAAGGTTGGTCTAGGAAGTAGATCATGAAGCTGCCATCTTACTGGCATTATCAGGGAGGAGTTTTATGATAGGTAATATACACCTGGAAGAGTAATAAATACTATACATAATACGTAACATGGGTCTTTCTCTAAACGGAAAGTTGGCTTACATTCTTTGGTCCCATTTACCACTGTGTGACACGAAAATACCTGGGACGTGGAGTCCAAGCAGTTTCCAGTCTTTACTAGAGCACCCCACAAGGGATGATGGGCCAGCTAACCGTAGTGGTCACTTTGCTGCGGGGAGAACAGCATGTCGTGACAGTCAGGCTCTCCCTACCAAAGGTGAGTGAAATAGGGGGCTTTGTGCAGAGACAGCCAGTATCAGGTACTGGGTAGGCAACTAGTTAGGAACAAGGTCAGGACAGACTGTGGTCGGGGCAGGCAGCAAGTGAGAATTAAGGTCTGATTGGTCTAAGGTCAGGGCAGGTGGAAAGACAGGAAGCATGGTCGTGGTAAGGCCAAGGTCAGATATCCTAAAGGCTCAATATGTACATAGCAGGGCTAAGTCTCAGGTGGAAAGCTGAGGATCCAGGAACCAGAGCCTGGAAAAAAGTGTAGGGAAAGCAAGAAATGAACATGTCTGCATAGCTAAAGGGAAACTTAAAGCTAAAGGGAGGACTACTTTTGCTCCTTTAAGGCGCATTATTTACCTACTAAAAGCAGGTGATTTGGAAAGGGGGAGGAGGCTAAGAGAGTGAAATTAAACTTTCAGTTGTAACTGAAGGTCCACTTTCACATGTGCACCCAGCATGACAACATCTCATACTTGGTCCATATTAATTCTCTTTCTGTCAAATTTCTAGAAGGATCATTTCATTTTTCTATATTCTTCACTTAGACATAATCACCAAACTCTGGTAACACCAGAGCCAAACAGGCCCCAGGAGGAGAAGACCCCGCCATTTAAGCATTTACTTGTAATAATGTAGCCGTTACAATTCAATAAAAGAAAGCTCGATGGAATCTGACCCGCGGTAGATACGGCTTTCATTACCTGATTGTATCTCGTTACGAGCTGCTCCCTCAACGCATTTCATGCAATAAGCACTTTCTCCTGAGCTGGCTAACTGCATCTTGTGTTCTTTCTCTGATCCTCCTTTCCCTGGGGATCAAACAGCCCATTGCTTTTAAAGGCAATCTAACTTCGTTACATTTTTTGAGACATAGTTCAAATGTTCTTTGGAATCGAGCTCTGTCTTTTTTTTTTATGAAAGTTTGAATTTTCTGTTTGTTTTTTTTTGAGTAATAAAAAACATAAATGAGTTGGGCTAAAAAAAAGTGCTCAATGGCACAATTTTAAAAGAAGAACTGAGATGTGCAGAGAAGTTCTTCCAGTTTTCCTAAAGCTGACCTTTTTTCCACATTTATAGAGAATCCTTTCAGTTGTAAATGGAAGAAGTCCTTGTATTGTCATAGAGAGTTCAGGGGAGCATCGATAATCACCTTCCAATACAATGATGAACCAACCCCTAGTATTGCTAATAGAAAATATAGTAAGAAAACACAAGTCTATAAACAAAAACTTGGTAGGAGTTTTAAAAGATATAAAGATTTTTAAAAAATACTAAAATCCAATGCGTTTAGCAATACTTACTTTTTCAGAGGATATAGGTAAGTATTGTATCCAATAAACTCATTGCTTGGACCAAGGATAGACATGGGTGGGTGTCAGTGGTATCCAACAACCCTTTTCCATGGAGCAGCCATTCTAAGTCGGTATTTGAATTCTATTTGTTTTGACTACAAATGATTTTTAATTGTTGATGAAGTCAGGTCGCTGATTACAGATAGAAACCTGGAACATAGCCCTAGTATTCATTGGTGTGTAGGGGAAGAGGTTTCTGGATATTTGCTTGGCTGCTGTCTGGAGTAAGGGATGGCAAATGCAGGAGATAAAACCTATCCTTGGTCCAACAAGTATTGCGAAACGCGCTAGTATCTAGTACTTTTTTTGAAATGTATACTTAAAAACTCCTAGTGAATATTTGTTTATAGACTTATGTTGAAATGCATGCAAAAATCACGTTGTAACAATGTGCTACTTGTATATGAGATGTAATTAATCTATTAATAATTGTTGTTACTCTTTAACGAACCAAGAGACCACACTTTTTTTTAATTTACTCAATCTAAGTCTATTTCTTTCTTTTTATTTCTATTTATTTTCCCAAGATGTATTTTTATCCAAAGTTCACTTTCCACTCAAAAAAACATTAGAGACTGCTGCAGATATTCCGAACCAACCTCATTTCCTTTAAGTTGCAGTACAACCATCATCAAGCCTTAGCCCACTGACCTGTGCTGTCCATGCTCTCCTAACACCATCCAATGGGAGCAATGTCCAATGTGTCCCTTAACAACTGGCTCCATATGATGTTGTCAACTCAAAGCAGTTGGCTAGGTAAACCACATCTGCTTTTCCATAGACCTCATTGAGGTTTTGCTCAAACGTGAGGTTCAGCAAACCCTCATCAGTTCTATTTAGACACTTTCCCTCTGTCTCTAATCCCTGGCCAATTGCCATTTCTATTTTTGGATATAGCTGTCCGTTAACCAGTAATCTTTATTAGAAAACATAAAAATGAATGGAAAATTTGTGTGTATCATTGTAATATGCAACGAGAATGATGATGATGGTGAATGAAGAGAATGGGAAGAAGGGTAAGGGTGATGGTGAAGAGGTATGGAGATGAGAGATTAAAAGGAACCAAAAGAGAACAAGCAGAAAAGACCGAAAGACCGAAAAAAGCAAAGATGTCTTGTTCACATGAAATTTTTGCTTTCCATACATCTTGTGATGGATCTGCTGACGTACTGTCATAACACAGGGACGTGGTATAAAACACATTTTTATCGTATGCCGTCAGCTGGCATGTGCTGGGGAGAAAAAAATGCAAAATGATGTATAGTTCCATATATCTATTCAAGGAGAGGAATGGAGGAGGATGTTTAATATCATACCAACACCACACACATAAACTACTTTGATACGCTAAGATAAAGCAGGAAATAGAATATACACCTAAAATAGGAGCCAATATGGTCCTAGAACACAGACAAATAGTAGGGAGACATAATTACTAGGTAAGAGTGAATGTCATATACATAGTTTTGTGAGCTAGAGTTTAAATTTTGCAACAATGGATAGCAAAGTGTAAAATTTTGTACGACTACCAGACATAAGAGCCAATATGGGTCTGGAAGACAAACACCAGGGTGATAATATTACTGGGTAAGGGTGATTCTCATGTACATTGAAGATTTGAGGCCAAGGGTTTAAATAATGAATAGCAAAGTGTAACATTCTGTACATTCACCAGAAATAATAATAAAAAAAAACAACTATTCTTAACTGTCCTGGTGGCTGGTTATTTACATCATGACTGGATGCTAAGGGTCATTTAGACCTTAGGAGATGGCCTGTGAATCAGTCCTCTTTGACATTTTTCCCCGTTGCCCCCTTTGTTCTGGTTTCATCTAGTCCACTTTCTGTGTACAAGATCCACTGCTGAGGCCCTCAGCACTCCAGAATCTCCTTCATTGCCCAAATGAATTGACCAGCACTCCTTCGTACCTTCCGAAGACCTGCTCAGCTGGAGGTACTTCTTGGGTATATTTACATATTAGTCAATAAACCCCTTGCATTGCTAATCAAAGAAGAATGCCTACCTTACATTGGTGGTCAGGATGTTACAGTTAAAAAGATCACTGGTGTCATGCCACCGGTTGTGCCAAGTGGCGTTGGAGCATAACCCATACAGGCACCATAATAAGAGAGTTCTTCATCATCCATGGCTCAAAGGACGCAATCCTAGCAACCTCTACAGGATAAAATAACCCTGGCTGAAAATGGCTTCTTCAGAGGATATACAAAACCAATGAAGCAGGCCATTGATTTCCACTTGTTCCTGAAAAAACACATTTTATCCTCAAAAGCCACTCTTTACTCTTCCAGCGTTACAACAACCACTGCTAAATATAACCTTTCCAGCGTAAACAGCTCATGGTGCATGTTCCGTAAACAAAAGCTCTGCTCGGATCTGAAACTCAGTTATTTAAGGACATTCCAACTCTTTCCAGAAACGCTAAAACCAAGGGACTGAAAATTGCTGCGGAGTAAAGATACCCATAGGCCTTGTAATGGTTTCCTGTGCCCCATACATATGGTGCTGAGATACAACAGTGGTTGGTGGCCATGATAAAGGTTGATGTTGTCTAAAAGTGGCCTGGATACCAAGAGATAGGAAATTAAACAAAGCCAGCCTATAAAAGTAAATGGGAAAAAGTGATTTGTTTTCTATATTATCCCGAGCTTTTTATTACTCATCTTAATACTTCCTGTATCTTCCAGCCACTTCCTGTCTACATGCACTCACTGAATCATTGGCTACAGATCATTAGCTTTAGGATATTGATGATGGCAGACCTATGTGTGTCTTATCAAATCCAAATTCCTGCACTCAGGTCCAGGTCATCTGTGCCTCCTTCCTGCTCGCCCTCCTTGTAGTCCCCTGCTACCTGCACCATCTCTGCCTCTGAATCCAACACTCTGCACACTTCCTGTTCCAAGTCAGGTGATTCTCTGTCAGCTGCTTCCTTGCCTCAGAAAGCCAGAGTATTCCACAGACGCACTCCCTCTGCTGGCAAACATCTGAATAACACCTGAGATGATCTCAGCAACAGCACTCCCTCTGCTGGTGGGATTGATGTCTGTGGCTCACTTGATCCACGCACATCACCTGACATTCCCTTCTTAAGGAAGTGACCTGGCAACAGGAAGTTGCCTGAATAAGGAGTTCCTTTGGCTCTGCTTCCAGGTTCTTGTTGTTTGTTTCTCCTGGTCCAGATTTTTCTTGTACTGACCCCAGCTTGTTTCCTGAACACTCTTGTTCACTGCCTGCCCTGACCTCTTGCCTGTTTCCTGACCAACCTTGTTCGCTGCCTGCCCTGACCTTTTGGCTCATCTGACTACTCTCTTGGATTTCCCTTTTGCACTACTTTTTGGTACCAGCTTGTTAGCAGGCACCTGCCTTGGCGGGCACGGGGGCCGCAATTTGGCAGTAGCTTCCGCCCAACGCCCTCACCTCTAGAGGCTCTGAAGAAGACCAAGCTACTGCCTAGACCCTGCGCCCGGTGCACATCGCCACCCACAGGGTTGGTGACACAGTGGGTCCACCACGTGACCTTGTGGATCTGTGACAATTATCCAGTCCTGACCCCTTCACTCTGTGAATAGCCCACTCCTGACCCCTATGCTCTGTGTATTTCCAACCCCTGACCCCTGCATCCTGTGAATTACCCACTCCTGACCCCTATGCTCTGTGTATTTCTAACCCTTGCATCCTGTGAATTACCCACTCCTGACCCCTATGCTCTGCATATTTCCCACTCCTGACCCCTTCACTCTGTATATTATGTGATCCTGACCAGTAAGGATTCAGCCTATGCTTTAGTAACCATTAGTTACTTTAGGCATACTTTTAGTTATCATGACTTCACACCCATTTCTCACTACAGCCCATGTAACACACTGTATTATTCTGCTTAGGTTACCTATGAGTACACCATATATTGTAGCTATGTCCTGGTACACAGCTGCTTTCAGTGTTCACGAAACAGGCTATCTTTGGTTAGCTCACAGAACAGATTTGCTCTTTCCCTTAAGATAAGACACGAGCAACATTACTTTACCCCTTCATTCCAGGGTCACCATCAATAGCGGGGTCCCTTTCATTGCAGAATCACACAGAATTCTTTTAATGAAAGTTGCATTTTTGAAAACTTCTTTTAAAATCACATTAACATGGAGTGTAGGTAACGATTTAGTGGCTGTGTTCACCAACTTTAATGCAGAACAAAACACAAAAACCTAAAAGTCACCAGGAGTAACAGGCAACAGAGACATAAAAAGACTATTTGGCCAAAACCATTTTGGCTGCTCCTGGTGGCTTTTTGTTTTTTGCTTGTATTGCACAAAACATGTGCCATGCAATGTAAACCCGGGCAATATTCCGGGCACCATAGAAAACAGGGCGCAATGTAACATCATCAGTGACTGCCCAATGGCCAAAGAAGATTGTGGTGGACCTAAAAAAGATGGAGGCTTCAGGGGATGAAGTGAAGCTCACCCACACCAACAAAAGTTTACTTCCTCTTTAACATATAAATAATAGATTTTTGCAGAAGCAAAATGTATCCAAAAACCAATCAAAAATTTTTACATTTGGTCCTATATCCAGGAAAAGTTTTCTGAAACCATTTTCTGCCTTTACATAAAACTCCTCAAAAACATAGTTATAGGAGTAAGTGAAAAGCACGAGGCCCTCCAATAATTTGATGAATTCCATATCTGCTCTCTCTCTTTCTCTCATCGGCTGTCTTTGACTTCACAGACCCGGCTTGTTAACACATTTTCTTTTTGAAACCTAATTGAAACAGTCAAAGGATAACATTTCCTCCCCCTGTTCCCATTTATTTTCAGCGGTTTGTTGGCGATGCTTATTTTTTGTCGTTGTCTTCCTGTGATCAAACATTTCTGAGGGTTCTGCTCTACGATTCTCTCACATGTCTGATAAATAAGAAATCATTTCTGATAGCAGCATACCTGCATTTGTACAAATGACTTATTAGAGCATCCACAAATAATCAGGTGATGTGCTGGGAAAATTTGGCAACTTTCTATATCGCTATAGAAAAAACAAAATGATTTTGAGAAATGAGAATATATCATTTCTGATCAATTTATGCTACATTCTTCTGACCCTTGAGGTCTGTGTGCTACATACATCTGATCCCTGCACTCTGTGTGTTACATACATCTGATCCCTACACCCTGTGTGTTACATACATCTGATCCCTACACTCTGCATGTTATATACTTCTGATCCCTACACCCTGTGTGTTACATACATCTGATCCCTACACTCTGCATGTTATATACTTCTGATCCCTACACCCTGTGTGTTACATACATTTGATCCTGCACTCTGTGTGTTATATACATCTGATACCTGCACCCTGTGTGATATATACATCTGATACCTGCACCCTGTGTGATATATACATCTGATCCCTGCACCCTGTGTGTTACATACATCCGATCACTACACCCTGTGTGTTACATACATCTGATCCCTACACTCTGCATGTTATATACTTCTGATCCCTACACCCTGTGTGTTACATACATTTGATCCTGCACCCTGTGTGTTATATACATCTGATCCCCGCACCCTGTGTGTTATATACATCTGATACCTGCACCCTGTGTGATATATACATCTGTGATACCTGCACCCTGTGTGATATATACATCTGATCCCTGCACCCTGTGTGTTATATACATCTGATTCCTGCACCCTGTGTGTTACATACATCCGATCACTACACCCTGCGTGTTATATATATCTGATCCCTACACCCTGTGTATTATATACATCTGATCCCTGCACTCTTTGTGTTATATACATCTGATCCCTGCACCCTGCATGTTACATACATCTGATCACTACACCCTGTGTGTTATATACATCTGATCCCTACCCCCTGTGTGTTTTATAGATCTGATCCCTACACTCTGTGAGTTTTTTTACGTTTGATCCCTACACTCTGTGTGTTACATACTTCTGATCCCTACAGTCTGTGTGTTATTTACGTCTGATCCCTACACTCTGTGTGTTACATACTTCTGATCCCTACACTCTGTGTGTTACATACATCTGATCCCTACACTCTGTGAGTTATTTACGTCTGATCCCTACACTCTGTGTGTTACATACTTCTGATCCTTGCACTCTGTGTGTTACAAACTTCTGACCCTTGCACTCTTTGTGTTACATACTTCTGATCCTTGCACTCTGTGTGTTACATACATCTGATCCCTGCACTCTGTGTGTTACATACATCTGATCCCTACACTCTGTGTGTTATATACTTCTAATCCTTGCACTCTGTGTGTTACATACATCGGATCCCTACACTCTGTGTGTTAGATACTTCTGACCGTTGCACTCTGTGCGTTACATACTTCTTACCCTAGCACATTGTGTGTTACATACTTCTTACCCTTGCACTTTATCTGTTACATACTTCTGACCCCTGCACTCTGTAAGTTACATACTTCTGATTCATGTACTCTGTGTGTTACGTATTCTTGACCCCTGCACTCTGTACCTTGTGTTGGCCTCAGTCTGGAAAAACTACACTGCTTTAAATGGTTTTATAATACTCATGTACAAGTAATCAAGTAAATATAAACCAGATCAATAAATATTATTTGTTTTACAAATTCCCATCTGAATCCGGGTATATGGCTCTTTTAAGTGGTTCTCAGTGGCTCCACTAGAATTGCTGCAGGATACAACACTAAGTCCAGGGGGGTAACCTGTAGAGCCCCTCATAGCAGCACAAGCAAATTACAATCTTTTAGCACTGTGTTTATAGGGAGAGCCTATAACATCATTGGCAATTTTTTGTCATCTGTGTTTAACACAGATCAGAGATCCTGCTCGGTCTTTCATCCTCTTAAAACATCAGATGACTGCATTAGAAATCTGTTGCTTGCTGGTAACATAAACGATCTGTTGCTACAGCATTATCAACTTGTCATTTCACAACCTCTGAATATAAAAAAATACAGATAATGTCCTCTATAATTATGAAAGTTACAATGAAACAATGTGAACAAAATATGCAGCTTGTGTCAGTTTACCAATCATTGGCTGTGAGCAGCATGTTTGGCTCAGTGGTTAGCACTCTTGCCATTACAGGCCCATGTTCCAGGTTTGAATTTTAGCCAGTATACGATCTGTAAGAAGTTTGTATGTTCTCCTCCTGTTCATGTGGGTTACCTCCAGGCATTCTGCTTTCTGCTCACATGCAGTTAGGTTATTTGGCTTCCCCTTAAAATTCACCTTAAACTGTGGTATGACATATGATTATGGTGGGGACATTCCACATCCTTGTTTCTTGGTTCTGTTAGATCAAAAAATCATTGTTATTTCCAAGCTCACTGCTGACAGTCACCAATTGGTTGTAAGCCCATTGTTAGGGCATACAGTGGGTAGTTGGTATGTTGGCTGGTAGCCCCTAGGGGTGGAACAGTCCCAGATAACTTCCAGCCTATTGGAACGATGCCTGCTATATACTCAACAGACTTAAGCCAAAGTTTTCAATCAAGCTGAGTTGTCATTAAAATAAAAAAAATGACACTTACCTTTGCTTCTGCAGAGCCTTTGATCCCTCCATAATTGTCTTCTATTCAGGTCCTGCGTTGTCCTGGATTCTTTCTTCATCCCGGTACAGAGGAACCACCGGGCACTGCACTGCAATGTTTGAGATTTACATTTTTTTTTCACATTGCAAAAAAAGTCCATTCATGTGCAAAAGTATCAGCCAGAACCCTCCCGTGGTTAAAGGTCCACTTTAACAACCGTATGATGAAATCCTGTGATGAGTTGACATTCAAACCAAGAATGAAGACCCAACCTCATGGAACTGGGGCAAACTCAAGCAACACTAACTGAGTAAATGAGTTTGGTGACCCTACAACAAGGAAGAAAAGAAGCCTAAAAAGTAAACTCATTCTTTATATATAAGGTTTGGTAAGCTGCAATAAATTACATTAAATAACGATCAAAACTATAAATCCCCCAATTTTTGTAAATTTCCTTGCGAAAATGTGTCGGGGTAATTTTTAGTGCAGGAGGATCCCCTTGCCCAACTTTATCACATTGAAATAATTGTAATTCGTTTACAGCTTTTCACATTTGAACATTCTTAATAACTGTCTCTGGGCTTTTTTCTCCATTAAATAATTTTTATTTTATTACCACAAGTGGCATAAAGTCAAATCTAGTTTTACCTATTTAGTAAATTAATACACTTCTCCTGAGCCATTTATCACGGTTCTGAAATTAAATTCACTTAGGTGCTAATGTAACATTGATAAATGCAAAGTATCAGCGTTATATCAAAGTGCCTGACGTCTGTTACTTTGCTGGTTGGAACGTTTCGTCGTGAAATGGATTTCTCTATATTTTTGAGAAAATTTACTATTGGGGGCACCGGCTGATCACTTAACCAATTTCCATTAATGCGTATTAATTTTGCAGGAAAAAAAATTACCTCATTTCTACTCAGGTGCCAAAAGAAATCTTTTTAAATTATAACTTTTTATTAGAATATAGGTCTCTAAAAGGCAGGGATGGCAAATTTTAAATGGGGACCCACAATAATAGGACTCCTGCTCAATGCATTTTGCCAGTTGAGGGCCTGGAAAAGGCAGAGGCTCTGAGAAATTGCCTACTTTGCCCTACCCTAAAATTGGCTTTGGTTAAAGGGACAGTCTACATGAAATTAAAGGTTTCATTCTGGTTGAGTTGTTAGAGTTGAAAGGCTTTTACTGTGGCACCTTTGATTCTATGGGTATTTGCCTCCATTTCAAAGGAATAATGGTTCTTGAAACAGGGTTTTCCCTTATTTTTGGAGAATTGCTTTACAAAAGATCCAAATGCTCACTGGACACCATTATCAGGATATATATAGAAATTATATTGGGCTGGTGGCCCCTAATAAAGACATTTCACATTGTATATATCCACCTGCACCACATTCAGACCTGTGATCACAGCACCTGGTGCCACTGGTTTCATTTGTGAACCTGCAAATATTTACACATCAAAATCTGTAGTTCTGCTGAAGGCTTTATCAAATGGACCAATGACCATTTGTACCTCCCAAACTAAAAACTACTGGAACTTTAATTTGGTAGTGCTTATATCTCAGCTGCCGACACACAAAGAACCAAACGACTGCTAGTTCTAAAGTCGAGATTCTTATCTTTAATGATACTAGATCAATAAAATTCTATGATACTTTTGCAAGACTAAAAATCCTTTAAATCTAATCAAGACATTACAAATGAAAAAAGCTTGTTTAGATGTTAACAGGTTCAGACTTTCCCCAGGAGAGATGTGATATTTACAGCTGAATTGTAATGATATATATATATATATATATATATATATATATATATATATATTATATCAGTATATGAACAAGAGTGTCATTGGTATTTATATATAAAATATTATAGGGCATGTATTACCAAATGGATTTGAAATTAAGGGTATATATATATATATATATATATATATATATATATATATATATATATATATATATATATATATATCAAGTGGCCCATTGAGAAGGTATTGGTACAAATGGTGTAAAAATGGGTATGGACATGGTTATTTATGTGTGGGTTCCTGTCCTTTAGAGATGCTTGCAGGAATGAACTAGCAGTTTTAGTGTCAAAGATCTCTATCCAAGAACACATACTACTAGTACAGTGCAGCAACAGAAATCAGGATCGCTGTTGCAATCCTGTAGTATGTATTCTTGGATAGAGTTTCTCTATCCAAGAACACAGGACTCCATGTGTTCTTGGATAGAGAAACTCTATCCAAGAACACATACAACTAGTAAAGGGCTGCAAGAGCAATCTGATTGCTCTTGCAGCCCTTAGTAGTCCCTAAAAAAACAGAATTCTCCCACTATTGACTTCAATGGTGTTTGAATTCGGCATTCGATCACCCGAACAATATCTCACTACTCGATCGAATAGCTGTCCAATCAAATAGTGAGATATTCGACCAACACTAATTAATACACATACATTGGAAAGGGTATAGTAACCAGACCAAGTGAAGTCCGCATTAATGTCAGTACAGATACATTCTGGGAATCTTTGTTACATAGTAATAAAAAAATAATAGTAATAATAAAAACTTGCAGTCTAATGTATAGTACTAGGTCACATATTTAAAAGAGGGGGCATTTGATTAAATGTACATACGTATTGGAGTGTTTATTGGTATATTATGAAAAATAATAGTAGTTACTCCATGGTTTGTATATCATACTCAACATACAAGTAATACAATAAAAAACATAGATTAAGATCAGAATTGTATCAGATTGCTTACAGCTAAAAAGATCATTGGTGTCACTTAGGCTGACCTTAAAGGTCCAAATTGCATATAGCTCAAGGAACCCCTAGAAACATCTGGAGGAACCCTAGAGTTTTTATAGAACCCTGGTTGAAAAACACTGGCCTAAAAGATGAAATCTAGGCAGGGAAGCCATCCCAGAACTGCAACTAATACCCAACTCCCCTTTAGCTAATCACCCCAGTGATTTAAAAAAAAACAAATTTAGGCAAAATGGCCAAAAGACTCATCTAAATTTGTGGTTATGTTATATATTGGTTGTGAGTCCACTTTCTTCTGTACAGTAGAGTGGAAGTCCTTCTTCAGATGCCCACATTGCTGCCTCTTGACATAAACAGTTTGTGTTGGGTCCATCAGTAGATTCCTATTGGGTGCATCAGTACATTCCTATTGGTTTTATTAGTGTAACAGTCTTATTGAGTCCATTAGTAGAGTCCTATTGGGTCCATCAGTAGAATCTTATTGGGTCCATCAGTAGATTCCTATTGGGTCCTAAAGACTCCAGCAGCAACATGGTCACATTACGATGAGTGCCATCAAAAGGATCAGTGACGTGCAGGTTCTTCACTCCTGGAAGATAAGCCACATAGGGTCACTAACTAGCTTTGATGGGGTTATTGAATGACCGGGTAGGTGGAATACCTTCTTTTCCTGGAGATTACCTTTAAAATATTGTTTTAATAAATGCATCAGTAATAGTGGGTGCAATAGAAAAGGGGTGTTTACTACTAGTGATTTGGTGGTCAATCAACCCAATCCGGTGAATAATCTACTCTATAGATTTTAGGATTTGATTGGCAAAGTAGACTGATTTACTCTCCCTCAGCTACTGAATTATCTTATAAAAAGGTCTACAGGCTATAATACTTCCACTGGGTAAATTAGGTGTTTTTGAATGACAACATTAGGCTCTTGCACCATAATTCCCCTCCATGTTATCACTTTAAATGCGCAAACCCATTGGTTTACTCTTTTCAGCAGCTCACGCATCTCCTTACCATACACCTCCAGCACACTGATTAAATGATTCTCTACAGGACCCCATTATCAGTGCATCTGTCTGACAGTGATCTTCAGAACCTTCACCGCTTGCTGCAGGAGATGTCACTGACAGCTTGCTGAGAAGTGTTCGCCGCACTATCTAGAAGACTTAATAAAACCCAGGAGGAATCAGCCCAGACTAATACAATGTTTGATGGCTTCTCTGACACCTTCATTTCACAATTTCATTCCCTTCGACTCCTAGAATTCATAAAAACCCACGCCGGTCTCGCAGTCATCTAGGCCGCTGCTCTGTGATCTGTCGGCTGGATGGATTTTGGTGTCAGGACAACATGGGAAAAGAAAAAAAAATAGCTTCCTCTGGGAAAAATAAGATCCTGCTTGACAAACACGCTTTCATATATCATGTACAGTATGGCTTCACACGTGTCAGAGGCTTATAGACGAGTTCCTATAATAATTGCCATTTGATGGATTTGGGGCAAAGAGCGCACACTTAGGAAGGGAAAATGAAAAATAACAAAATGTATATATGAACAAATATTTTAACATTCTGTTGATGCTTTACAAAGTTACAATACGGATACACTTTAACCTATCAGTTCTACATTTATCCTAGAGCACCGGGGTCATCTTTGCAAGAAAAGATCTCCTATTAATTCTGTTCATTGTAGAAAGAATATTCTGCAATTTTGTATTGAACTGTGGTGGATTACTTTTTGAACCAGTGAATGATTTTTCTGAACTGGAAGAAAAATTTCGGACGTTGCTCAGTATTGCCTTCAGACTCCTCCATGACCAAAAATGATGGAGGTGAAAATTTAGAAAAATTACACAGCCTGCAGCATAATCTACTTTACATTTTTACTTTATTTCCAACCACAGCTATATGAAACCTCGTGTTAAAAAGTACTTTCTGGCATTCAAAGAGGTTAGTTATTTATGCAATGGAAAAAAATAACTGCTACACTCCTATTTGTAATCAAAGTGAATCCAGAATCACTAGAGGAATCCTCAGCAGAAAGGAGAAGACCCTGTTCCATCTATATTGATTGAATTGTGGGGTCACCATCAGTAGAGGGGTCACCAGCAGAAGGAAGGAAGTCCTGATTCCTCTATATAGATAGAATTGTGGGATCACCATCACTAGAGGGGTCACCAGCAGCAAGAAGGAGGTCCTGATTTCCCTATATAGATAGAATTGTGGGGTCACCATCACTAGAGGGGTCACCAGCAGCAGGAAGGAGGTCTTGATTCCTCTATAAAGATAGAATTGTGGGGTCACCATCACTTGAGAGGTCACCAGCAACAGGAAGGAGGTACTGATTCCCCTATATACATAGAATTGTGGGGTCACCATCACTAGAGGGGTCACCAGCAGGAAGAAGGAGGTCCTGATTCCTGTTTATAGATAGAATTGTGGGGTCACCATCACTTGAGGGGTCACCAGCAGCAGGAAGGAGGTCCTGATTCCCCTATATACATGGAATTGTGGGGTCACCAGCATGAAGAAGGAGCTCCTGATTCCTCTAAGTAGATACAATTATGGGCTCACCATAGCTAGAGGGGTCACCAGCTTGAAGAAGGAGGTCCTGATTCCTCTAAATAGATAGAATTGTGGGATCACCATCACTAGAGGGGTCACCAGCATAAATAAGGAGGTCCTGATTCCCCTATATAGATAGAATTTTGGGGTCACCATCACTATAGGGGTCACCAGCAGCAGGAATTAGGTCCTGATTCCTCTATAAAGATAGAATTGTGGGGTCACCATCACTGGAGGGGTCACCCGCAGGAGGAAGGAGGTTCTGATTCCTCTATATAGATAGAATTATGGGGTCACCAGCAGGAGGAAGGAGGTTCTGGTACCCTATAGAGTTAAAATTGTGGGGTGTATCACTATAGGAGTCATCTTCAGGAGGAAGAAGGTCCTGGTTCCTCTACATAGATAGAATTGGGGGCAAATCAATAAAGGGACTTCAACTGGATGAAGAAGCCACAGATTCCTCTATATCCATAGAATTTGTGCTAGCAAATGGGAAGCGAGGAGGAATCAGCAAGGCTATCCAGCGATCAGTGATCCTGACAATGGAAAATGTCACCAGTGTAATTATGAGTAATAGGCCCATCGTTAGACAAAGTTCTTGAAAAGACAAAAGGACTGGATAAGCTACTTGGGCAGAGGTTTAAAAAATTTCAAAGGAGCAGGTTAACATTTGGATATGAGTCCGGTTGGGTTAGGCCTTTGGGGTAGTGTTCATCCTCTGTGCCAGAATCCCTATGCCCAAACCAACATTGGCAAGACCCAGACACCACAATGAAATGTATCATCATTTAAACACATTATTATTTCTCTCCAAGCATCACACAGGTTAATATATGCCCTTCAATTCTTATATAAAAACTACAGCGCTAAGAGCAATCACAGCTTTAATCAATAGATATTTTATGCCAAGCTGTGACAACCAAAGAGAACAAACCCGCCATGTCGCCTTCCTGCAAATTAATTAAACATGTTTTTTTTTTTTTCTGTGACTACAAAGAGTATTTGTGCAACGCTGACAATCACTTTCCGGTCGTGTCAGAGAACAGCCAGCAAAACATTCTTTAACCAGAGAAATCTTTCTTAGAGAGCTGATTATATTTATTGTTATATAGGATACAGAGTGCTCGCATTGTGTCGCAGCGAACAATGGCTTCATTGAATCGCAGCATTTGAATTTTTACAAAGAAATGGATTTCTTGAGTATAGTCATTTTTCGTTTTATAAAGGGGAAGAAAAAAAACACCTTTACTCATCTTTGTGACATGGAGTCTAGTGCTTTTTGTAGAGATATAGAGATTATAAGAGTATACAGCTGTTTTACTGGGGTTCTGGTTAGTTGTAGACATGCAAATGCCACATATATATATATATATATATATATATATATATATATATATATATATATATGTATAGCTTGGTTTGCGTGCACTGGCTGGTGAAAGAAAACAGCAGAAGAAATCTCATAATCATTCTGACTATGCAGCACCTAAAGGGACTCTGTCACCTTGCCTATTTGGGGAAAGATAAAGAACCTTCATCAAATTCTGTCCATGCCGTTCTACTCCCAGTCCCTTCTATGAAAATAATAACTAGACTGCTTTGAATGGGTTCAAACTGGACATAACAACTCTTCATTTAACAACGACCGCCATTAAAACCTCAATCAATGACAAAGAAAAGTAATATGCATCAAAATAAAGAGTCAAGCATGGGTACTGCTAAATAGTTCTGGATTGGGCAATAATACCATTTTCAACCAAACCATTAGTAAAAGCAACAACTTCCCAAATAAAAAGTGTTATACAACCCTATTCTGTAGCAGGTTTTACATAGACTCCCTCATCTGTCAAGCTACTGCAACACGAAAAAACAATCATGCAAATCTACTAATCAAATAAAAATATCTCTTTCTAGGGTTTATTCCTCACATAGCCGTGTAGTCCTTCATTCCATGTTTTTGTTCTGGGACTTTATGTATGCAGGTCTTCATGGGGCTCCAAGGTCATTTACTCTAATAATGCATTGGATAGAGTAGCAAGGAAAACGTGAGTATCAGTGGCTGAGGGTTGTTCTTAATCATAACCTTTACCCACACCTCAGCAGAATGCAGGGACTTTTTCTTACCCCTTAAATTAGACCTTAAAATAGGACTGTTTTCAGCTTATGGGCATTTAAATTTTGATATATTCTTACCAAGTCATACATATGTTTTTGATTAAGTGTGTAGTTAGAGCCCCCACTGACCTCTGTAACTGCAGACACTGTGCAGTAATCTGTCCTCAAAATTTAAGGGGAAGAAGTCAAGTCATTCAAGTAGACCAGGGGTGTCCACACTTTTTTGGCTTGCGAGCTACTTTTAAAATGACCCAATCAAAATGATCTACCAACAATAAAAACTTGGACTTAACAACTCCTGTGCACGGTAGAGTTTATTTTGAAAGGCAGGGCTCTGTGATCTACTTGCATTGCCTTTGTGATTCACCCGTAGATCATGAACCACCTGTTGGGCACCCCTGAAGTAGATCTACTGTTCCTGAATCTGGTCTACTTGAGGATCAGGCTGGGCCAGTTTGGGCACCAAGAGTTTGGCCTTCTTCAACAGAAAAATTGGATACCAGACTTTGGGCTTTAAAGCTACATCAATCCAGGAGGTAGACTGGCTACCAGGAGGATGTTGTTCATGGCAAGAAAAAATTTGAATGGCTGAATTAGGCTACTGAGATAGAGAAATAGAATTCACCACCCCATCCTGCACCCTTTCTCCCATACTGCAGACATTTCTACTAAACCCCTGGACCACAAGAAGAGACTGAGCCTGAGTTGTCTTTACACCACTGGGTGGACGCCCCATCGGGAGCTCCCCAGGGGACGTCCTACATTACCATTATAGAGCATGTTCATGTACATTCATTGTTACCTGTTCTTGCCTTGTCTTGTACTGTATTGTTTATGGCAAAACTACAAGGGCACTTTAACTGAGCCCAGTACAAAAAACAATAAAACATTTCCAGAACTCATTAAATATTAGTCGTGTGTGGAAAATAAGTTTGAATCGGAAAGATATATGGACAGATGAGGTGATGTGACTGGTCTTTGTCTTCTCTCCAAAATCTAGCTTAATCTTGCTTTTTTTTTTTCCAGCAAGGACTCTCTTCTGTATAAAAGCAGCTTATTATTTCCCCTTCTAATGCTTGTTTCCAGGCAATAAAGACGGATTGCTGAGGATTTTTAATAAAGTAACATGTGAGCTCTTTACTTTAACCCTTTCCACTCAAAAGCATAAAATCTTTCTGCATCTTCTCCGTGCCCCGGGGATAATTTATGAATGTTCTCCCACCAAATGCAATAAATTGCGAACATTCATCAGCATCTGACGATCTATTTTCTTTATTAAAAAGAAGAAAAACATTTGAATTATAGCTTCGGCAAGTAAATAATGCTCCGGGATAGATAAACAAATGGAATTCTAAATGATAGAAGTAAATTGATGTTTTCTGTGAGGCTATATTTGGAGTTTTAAAGGAAAATTGGCCTCCTGTAGAAAAGATCCGAAGCATAAGTGTCCCTCCGCTGTCTGAAAGGTGAAAGGACTTGTGGATAATTCCATTTTTTTTAAGGTTAACAACCCAACCACTGTTTTTATTAAACCATCATATTGTTTCCGCTATGTGAGAACATTGACCTGTGACAGTACTGTCTCAACCTTCTGGGTCTCAGCCCGAAAGCTATTGTATATAACTGTATATCTTGTATTCCTCCCAACTGTCCCGAATTTGGAGGGATTGTCCCTTTTTAATATCCAAGTCCCTGCTTGGTTTTATTGTATTTTTTCCCTGGTTATGTACCTGGTGTTCTTGCTAGCCCCTAGAGATTTAATTTTTAATGTTTAATATTTCAAGCATGTAAGCAGAACCACATTGGTGTGGTCAGTTGGTGTCTCCAGTCTGCTGCTTTCTAAATGCCAACCGCAAAGCATGTCTGTGCCTCCTAAAGTCTTTTCCAAACCATGACTATAAGAGATGGGAAATATATGTTCTTCTGGTTACTATGTAGTCTTTGCCCCTACACATACCTACTTTCTATTTAAAGTGGCAATACAAAGATGGGGAATTTACCTTGGTGTTTGATGTCAAAAGGTAGCAATAGAGAGATGTTCCCTGCACTCAAAAGAGTCACAGTGCCATGTGCTGTCAGTTTTTTTATGTGCTCAAAAATTGTCAAAAATGCAGGTAGAGCAGATTGGACTAGTGGTCATCTGTCTTGCTTGTAATTCCTTATGAAGCTCATCTTTTTACCCATTACTGACTTACCATGCCTTCTTCTGTGTGGTCTTTTTAGTAGAGTTGCAAAGTTTCCCTGCAAATTTCAGAGCCCACCTTCCCTCCCAAAGACTGATGCTATGATCCCTGGTGGGTGGGGGATATTTAGGAAGCAGATGGATAAATGGAAAAAGTACAGATCCATGGGAAGAATAAAACAGGGAGATCTTACCCATTGTAGATTCTCAGGTACAACTTCCTCTCCAGCAAGGAGAACAATGGGTAACACAGTGATGACATCACCAAACCTCCCCCAAATCTGCTGAGACTGAAAGTCTTAGATGTGCTTTAAACAATCTCAGATTACAGTTTTATAGCTTTGAGGGTTAAGGAACAAGATGAAAAACAATTTTAAGGTCTACTTAACATAGATGGTAACTGTGTTGTAACAATTCAGCAGGGTATTGGACTAGCAAACACTATACTGTAACTTTTTTTGTTTTCCAGTGGTTACATGACCACACAATCTTTCTTTTTCCCAGTCCCAGATATTTGAATATGCCTTTGGCTGCACTATATGGGGTTCATAATATATGGGTTTCACAAAAAAAACATGGGTTTCCCATACTTGGGTTCACTTATGATCTCATAAGTCATGAAAAAAACTTAGGAGGACCTTGGGTTGCTACCTAGAAGAACTGGGCCAGGTGCACCAGTGGGTAGTGTATGTGTGCCCACGATGACAAGAACCTTGAATAAAAAGCCATACAAAAGATTTGGTTCCATACTTTATTGATTCTATATCATAATGTTTATTCAAGCAAGTTGTGCGGGGTTTGCGCTCCTCAGTTGAGGACTGAATGCAAACCAAGAAGTCTATAATTGTATAGGGGATAATCCCCCCTCATGTTGGAGAGATTTTCTTTCTCCTCCTGTTCTGTTCCTCTAAAGGTCCCCACTGGACACAAAAACAGAAAAATAAAGGGTTTTGACCCTTCCCTACTCAAAGAAAGAAGAAAGAAGCAATCAAGAACTAATATTTTTAGATTTTCAGTAATTTAATTCATAATTTGACCACAAAGATCAGTAAGACTCCCGGGTTAAATTGCCTTAAGCAGTGCATGACTCCGTAGTTCCTTTTTCAAGACTGGTAATTGGAGCTGACGTACCATTTTTATGTAGAATATTGCTTTAGTAAAATTGGCTAGCATTTGTTAATGAAGTAGGAAAATATTGTTCCGAACATCTAAGTACTGTAAATACAAAAATGAGCACAATAGACTCCAAAAGATAGGATTCTGAATCTTTTTATCATTTGAAAAATTCAATTCATTTACTTTTTAAATAAATCCAGCAGACTGAACCAAATAAATGGAACAAAAAATTAGTAAACAAAAACTTTTTTCAATGTCTGGACGCCTCTACATTTTTAGTGTCAATGCCCCACCTCCTGCCAATTCTCTGCACCACTAGAAAACTTCACCACACTAGTACCGCTCACCAGGAGCCCTATCTTCCCATCGATACTCCATAAGCACCTCTCTTTTTTTCTAACAGAGCAAAACATTTTGAAGTTAATGTCTGGCAATTCAGTATACAGATTTTTTTTTTATATTTACCATAATTTTTACTTTTTTTCTTTTTCACTTACCATTCCCCGAATGTGACTTTGCCTGCACCCCCCGTATTCCTGCTGCTGTTCCCTCACATGCTTAAAAATATAAATATGTTAGCCTCAATTTTACAGCTCCCACAGCTTGCCATCGGCCTCCTGGATATGCAGCCTCTAAACTAATCAGGTTGAAGATTTACTGCTACACCTAAACAAACAGGTGAGCTAGAACATTGTAATTACATTTTACAGCAGGATGTAAGTTAGGGGGGAAAAATAACGCTGCATACAATGGCTTGTGGATTTAACACAGGTAATTTACAGAAGTAACTTTTCCCAGATTAAACCGTATTCCAAGTGAGGTGTTGGATTGTCTTAATGAATAATTCAGAAATTGTGAAGGTTATAATTTAACTACTGCAAGTGCCAAACAATATGTTAAGTGGGAAAAAAACATCTCAACTTTTACTAAGAAAAAGTAAACTTTTCGAACCTTGCCCGGAAAGTGCAGAAATGGAACATTTTTGCTCGAGTGATACAGAATTGAAATCTGTTTTGATCAGAAGTAGTTCTGATCATTGGAATTCTTTTCAGAGCACTTGTGTCTTGTAAGGCTCTGCATTTTTGGTGGTGATGATTCAGGACGTTAAATATCAGAGCCAATATTGGCATTATCAAATAGAACCATGGAGTCAGACCCCCAGCAAAGACAGAGAACCCTACATATGGGTAATAAAGGAAAAATATAGGGGTGAGGATATAATAGTACAAATAGTACAATAGAAAAGCACAGTTTGTGCTATTCTATTGTACTATTTCTTATCAACAGTATTGTGTTTCTCTATTATCCCCTGAGGAAACCTTTGGGCAAAACGCGTCGGGTTTTGGGACAAGTCATTGGACTGATGAGCACTTGTGTAGATTTGTGAACATGACTATCCTCCCTTCACTGAGTAGATACAAAATTGTTTGTGGTATTGTTGTTTAGAACCCAGGAGGTCTATGTTGGAATAAAGGTCTTCCTTGGTCCTATTAAAATCTTTTGTATGTTATCATCTAATCCTGCCTATCAAAGCCTGTCTTTACTTTCTCTCCAATATTTATAAAAAAAGAAAAATGTTGATTTGTAAAATCACTTTTAAAGTTGCTTTGTTATCAAAAGTTCATTTGTATGTAGGAAATACTTGCTGAAGGAAGGTGATATATACTTTATTTTCCAACAACCAGTTGATAAAACAGACAGCTCTATAGCATATGTGATCATGGGGAAATAACCTTAGTGAGGCTAAACAGGTATTTGACCCATCTAACCAGTCGAAGACTTGCAGAGGCAGTTGTAGAGGAACTAGCGTCTGCAGGAAGGGTAAGTATATGCAAGAATAAGATAGGTAAGTACATACAAGTGACCCTGTGCCGAGAGGACCACTTGAAACAATACTAAAGGAAATTTTTCACCACCAAGTCACTTTAAAGTTACTTTGTCACTAAGTAAAGAATCTTCTACTAAGACACCCTGTGATAGAAAACAGGGCATATTCACCTTTTCCGCCAACTCAAAGCCACACTTGTTGATCTCCTGGATCCCCACAGCCCCTATTGTTTCTTACTGCCCACCATGTAACCACTCTCTCCTAGTTCATAGAGAACAAAAGGAAGAACCAGTGATAAGTGTTTGCATTTCTCAGCATCAGCAAGATGTTTGGTGGTACAGACAGCAGGACAGATGAGTACTGTTAACTTTCCGGGTATGACTTAATAGAACATTTATTGTACAGTGATAGGGCCAAAATGTACTTGCTTGAGCTATTGTAAATCAACTGTTGATAAAAACAGTATTTTTACAGCAAAGGAGGCAATGGAAAGCTCCTGAAAAGGAGGCATACTAATCCATCATTTAGTTGTTCTGCTTTAAAAATGATCTCAACTACCATTCTTGCTTTATTAAACCTCATACAAATAGCACGCAATTGAATAATGTTGGCCTTGTGGTATGATGATCTTCCAAGTAAGCATGCTTTCAATGTATTTTTTCTATATGTATGGGAAAGGATGGGAGCTCAGATAGAGAAGAGTAATGTCTTGATGGGCAGTGGTGTTTTACAGGTGTTTGCATTTAACGAAATCCCGACATTTTGGAAAAAGTTAATGAATTTGTTTAGGTTCACCAGTTTGGAGTGTGATGGGATATCTATAATCTCTATGTGGATCATTCACTGGAGGGACCCAGACCCAGGACCTCAACACAGCATGGTTGGAGTACTACCCAACCACCAAGCCAATGTGCTGCCGCATTACTGCCATGTAGACACAAATGCGAAATTTGTTGTGGAAGAAAACTAGCCTACAATGTGCTTGTTATGTATTGCAGCGAACACAAAAACATTACGATGGTGGGGTGCCAAGACTGTAAATGGCCCAAACAAGCCTAAAGCAATCCGTCAATAAGGAAACAGTGGCGTACCAATTATACAATTACTGAAGAACAATTATCAGAAGTCCGTGACCCATAAGAGTTTTCCTCTGGGAATTGGCACTGGCTTCTTCGTGATGTCCTGCGTGGATTAGGAAGAGAGAGTTGCTTTTGTGCAATTGGTTTAAACAATGTAAGTTCTTTTCTTATAATTAATTGGCTTACCACTGTTATTTTATGAATGCTTAAATCTGTTTAGGAAGTGGGGAAGAAGTCTAATTAAACCTTTTTTTTAACTTCCTTTTTTTATGTTCTCAGATAGAAACTTCCTGTGCTAATATAATGTGACTTTTGTCCATGGTTCAGATTCAAGAAGAATTCAGTGATCTGAGAGTTTCCTTTTCCGTGGAGCCAAGAGTAGAACTAATAAAAGGTTCCAACGGGCTGCTCAATATTCTTATACAATGACTTTTCAAGTGCTGGTGTTTATCATTTGAGAGGTAACCCTTTCACTCACCAACAATCATAGGCAATGCTCAAATTTATTATAACTCCTGCAGATATTTGACCATGCCTAGCAGAAGTGAAGGCCAGTTCCAGTAAGGTTTTCTGTCTTCCCATTCCTTTCCTTGGTGTTCTACATATAAAATAGTCATCTCTAGAATACTCTATATTACTCTTCTCCTTTCCAGTGCTATTTACTAAAGACAAAATATTTCAAGATCCATTTTCTGTTCTCTTCCAAGCTGAAGGATGGCCAACATCATCCCTGTGAAGGTCCCTGATGGTCCCTGATGGTGCATAGTCACCTCTATGCCTTCACATTACAATGATGCAGAAAGCAACTCTGGCATCTTTACATTAGGGACACTTTCTACATCATTGTGGACCACCCAAATCTAGAGGAGAAGATAGAAGAAAAAAGACATGAATGGTGACCGCCAAGAAGATATGAAAAATTATAAAAATAACTTTAGTCATCAAAACCTTTTTTTATCAAAAACTGCTTTAATGCAACCTTGTTGCAGGGAAATTACTACTCAAGCACAAGCAGTCTGCAAGATTTCTCATATCTTTGGATAAAGGAGGAAGACCAACTAGTTGGTCAGGTGACCAACTAGAACATAATAAAAGTTATCAGGGGAGAGTTTAGGAGATTGGCTGGACGGAGAGTGAGATTGTGCTTGACCTTGTTGCTGGAAATAAATTATTACCCAAGCAGAGGTGTGCAAGATTGCTCATACCTTTTGTAGGAAGACTAAATGTGTCTGGTGACCACCTAGAAGGTATGAAAAAATATAAAAAAATATGGTGTGGTTTCCATAGGGGAGGGTGTAGGATTAGCTAAGAGAAGGGTGATATTGGATTTTAATTTGAACTTGTTGCTGGGAATATATTACCCTTGCAGAGGCAGTATGCATGATTGCTCATATCATTGGTGGTTATGAACCACAATCTTTCTTATTTTGCATTATGGTGACGATTGGATACATCTGGTCCCACTGTGGATCCATCTTCTGGTCCCTGTGTAACTATTGTTTTATTCAGGGATGTAGGGGCCAGTGGTAGAAACCAAAGATCACAGAGGATGGGACGGGGCATTATCCTACCCGCTAGGTTCACACAATGAATTCCCCAACAAGACAGATTGTAGTGCCCACTTGCTGGATAGGTAAGTAGGATGAGTTTTCTTTTCTTGCTGGATGCTTCTCTTTGGATTGTTCCTTCAACAAGTTCTTGGGCATCAGAAGTGTGAGAAATATTATTTGGGAATACTGTTTTAACTCTACAACAGGAGGCATGGCACACAAAATGAGAAAAAAACAAAACTTTATAAAGACCTTTTATGGCAAGACCACCAATTATTATTTTATTGAAAGTAATGAAAGCTGCATTTTACCAAATATTGTAATTAGCTTTAAAAATGACCCTAACCTGTTAAAGCCCACATGAGATTTTACTGATTGGGTCTAAGTAACATTCAATCAGTGTCCCCAGTGACCGGATTGTTATGAGGAAAATGAACATATTTATTTGTATTTATAGGCTTGTTACTCACATCAGCTCCCCATTTAATACATTTAGAAAGCCAACAGTGCGGCCAAATTAGCATGACTAGCGTTGTTTATAATTTTAATGAGCGCAGAAAGATGGATGAATGAACTTAGTTTTTCTTGGAATCATTTAAACCAAGCTTCATGCATTTTTTTACTTATTTTATCCTTTTTAAAAACAAATAGCAGGTTCATTAGTTTAAAATATACATTTCCTGCTATAATTTTAAAGCTGAACTTCAGGGGAATGGTAACAAGTGATTGTTAGATAATATAAGGTATTTCTTTTTAAAAATGTATAATACACCCTTTAAACACCTGAATCTGTTTTTTATTAGCTTTATGTATTTTTCTAATAGAAGACTAGAAGAGAAGGAGGGACAAACATTGTCAGCCAATCAGACTCTTCTGCATTCCACAGTGCTTTCAGTCTAAAAATAGGAGCTTGCTGATAGGACATTGCTTGGATAAAGATGACCTCATCAACGTGCTGCAGCTGCTTTGATGGCCCATTAGAAGACCAGAGGCAGAAATCTGGAATACCTGTTGATGTTGTTGCTTGTTGCACCCTCAGTACTTATTAGGTGAACTTCATTATTTTTAGTTTTGGATAAATCGTGGAAGGGTTATTCCCAGTGTCAATTTTTTTATTGCTGTTTCTGTTGGGGAGGTTTACCCTTTCTATTTGTAGTGACAGCAATGTCTGAGATGGCATCATTCATTCATTTTGGAAGTTTTTTCTCTTTGTTGTGAAGGCAAAGGGAAATTCCCCTAATGGTACAAAGACTATAAGGGGTTGCAATGAAGATTGGTAGTGACAACATGCCAGCCAAGCTCCTACCTAATTCAGTGACCAAGAGGATTATTAGCCAGGGCAATGATGATAGACATTTCACTGGCCATATGCTAAATGTCACTCTCGAATAATGTGGAACTTAACTGTGATTGGCACAATCTGGTTCCCAAACTATTGAAAAACTGAGTCTGGAGGCCCTAGAGAAAATAGAACACTGACACATGAGAATCCTGGAACAATTACACAATGATATTTGAGGGTCATGAACAATAGCACACTGACTCTTGGTGCTCCAAAAAAATGACAGGCTTATACTTGGGGTTCCAGTGGAAATGACCCTCTGACATCCAGGGGTCCCGGCACAATAAAACTCTGACGCATGGAGGTCCTGAAACAATGACACACTAACACCATGAGTCCCCTGAACATTAACAAGCTGCAACTTGTTGCCCCAGTGGAAATTTTAAACTGACATTTAAGGGTCCGAGGACAGTGGCACCATGATGCACTTATCCTAGAGCAAGGGCACACTGACATATGAGAGGACACTTTGTTCCTTAAACATTGACAAGCTGGGACTAGAGAGCCCCAGTGGAAAAGGTATACTGACACTTGACAGTCCTAGAAAAATGACACACTGACTCATAGTGCCCCAAAACAATGAAATACTTACACTTGGGTGTCGGAATTTAACATACTGACACCCAAGGGACTTTAAAGGGGGTCCTAGGACAATGGCAAACTGATACTTGGGGTTCCCAGAACACTGACAAGTTGAAGCTGGGGTGGCCTGAGACAGTGGTACCATGTCACTTAGGATTCCCAGAAAAATGGCACACTGACATTTGGAGATCCCAGAACATTGACAAGCTGAAACTCAGGGGACCCAGTGGAAATTATACACTGACACTTAAGAGTCCTAGAACAATGGCACACTGACACTTGGCTGTCCCAGGACAATTTCACACTGACACTTGGCTGTCCCAGGACAATGGCACACGGACACTTGGTTGTCCCAGGACAATGGCACACTGACACTTAGTTGTCCCAGGATAATGGCACACTGACAATTTGGTGTCCCAGGACAATGGCACACTGACACTTGGAGTTTTCTGAACACTAATAAACTGGGATTCAGGGGTCCAGTGGAAATTATACACTGACACTTGAGAATCCTAGAACAATGAAATGCTGACATCTGGGGGTCCCAGAACAATGACACATTGACACTTGGTGCCCCAAAACATTGACAAGCTTACACTTGGAGGCGCCAGTGGAAATCATACACTGACCATTGAGAGTCCCAGAACAATGACACACTGATACCTGGGGATCTCAGAACAATAACGTGTTGAAGCTGAAGATAAAAACTGAGTTTTTACTAAAAAAAATTTTCGTAATAGACGCCAGTTAAATAAAGTTATCCAGATGTGGAAAATCCTGTTAAAACCAGCAAGTGCTCATTTTTAGGGCAGTGCGGTTGTATTCAGAGGACACCAAAGACTTCAGGCAGAAGCTCGGTTAGGTTTTTTCTCCCCCTTACAGGGACACATAAAGTTAGAGATCTGTACTCAACAACTGGGGCATTGCAAACTCACAAACTGTTCCCGTATTTACAATTTCACAGCCTCCCAGACATTCGAGATCAAACTCGCCAATATTCCCTCAAGGATGCAAAACAAAGTGGTCAGTTAAGCGCCTGAGGAAGTCAAATAATTGACACGTCTGGAACGCTGATTCAAAGCTGTTTACTCGAAAAAGTACAAAGGCTGTGGATTGTTGAAAGACGCTTTTTCCACGGCTTTTCTGCCGCTGAAATTCCCATTTCTACTTGAGCGCAATTTTTTTTTTACTCTCAGATACATCCTAGAATTGCTAATTAGGGAGGGCTGCAAATTGAGATATTTCTACTTTTAAAAAGAAGCAGAAAATGTTGTTACGGATAAAATACATTTAGAGATGATCCAATGGATCAATAAGTCATTTCAATTGAAAAAAACGACCCTAGAAGCTCATCGCTTTAACAAGTTCCAAAACTCATTACTATTACTACGCATGGACAGATGGGACCCTTTGAGCATTTTGGTGTGAAGCTTTAACACAAAAGTACATTAAAATGGCCATTGCAGTGCATTTCTGGCCAATTCAAGGATTAACAAAATGCATAACGCATATGCGGAAATACACAGCAAATGTATTAAAGTGGACCTTCCTGGGTATACAGGAAGTCCACTTTTATGCTGACCCCTGCCCACTCCAACACAAATGAAAAGGACAGGTATAAACAGAGTTTCCCCCCATAAGAATAACCAGAGCTTACTTTGGTCCCAGTCTTTAGCACTTCCACATGGTATGCATAATGTCATCATGACTTCCAACCAGAATGCTCCTCAACTCATTGCAAGGTTTTGAGCTCCTGCATAAAGGAAAGGTAATATAATCCATGCCATTGGAAAATGTTGGAGAGCGGGGGCCAAAGTAGGTATTTTAGGGGGATCAATCTCCTTGCTTATGCGCCATTTGTGTTAAGCAGCAAGAAGTTGAGCTTTCCATTTGACCTGGAAAATCCATGTTTAAATAGAGTCCTATTACCTAAATAATTTTCAGACAACTTATTTACTTTTTGATACAATGGGGAAGGTTTACAACCCCATTTGGATGTACAACTGATGCCCCCTTAATAGGGCTCTGTACACGAGCTCTAGCTAACAAAAGAGTAGTGTGCATGGTAAGGTATTTCTTAAACATTTTCAAAGTTTGGGGGGCAAGGAAGTAACACCAGGTCTTTTATCTAAAGTAACCAACATTTTAAAGCCCACTCTAGCCTCCAACCTTTTACATGAATTGCCTCCATTAAAAATAAAATACCAAAAACCCCAAGTACTGATTTAACTATTTTAATTTTGTGGTCACATGACATATTGGTCTTAGGACCGCTTCTTTGAAAAGAAAAATGGGTTCTTTAGGTGGTCACGTCACCCCCTGCAGGACATGGACCTTGATTTGCTAAGGGTGGTGTCCTGTTTGTTTCCAGAAAAAGGATCCCATCAATGACGTCATCTGAATGGGGACAGAGCAATGCAGAAATGGATTACTACTCCACCACATATTTAGCCGGCTGATGGGCATTAAACAAAGTATCAGATTTTTTTACACTTTTTTTTATAAGTAGTCCAGTTGGTACCAGTTAAAATAAAGCAAATGTCAAGCAAATAGAAGAAAAAACAAATTATATATCCAAAAATCAAACTTTCAGGGCCCTATTAAACGTGGAACATTTGGCATTTATATGGAGCTTACTTGTGCCTCTTGTTTGAGCTGTTCTTAGAACCTGACCAGATCACAGGGATTTTAATGGCTTTGCGCTCCCAGGATTGTATGAAAATATACTCTGCTTTAAATTGCAGGCTCAACTTGTATTTTGGGACTGTGCAAACCTTTATATTTTTTGGAATCCAAGAGGTTTCACTTTTTTATCTTCTTGGCCTGGAGCCCAGACCGAGGTAGAGTAACAGACAATAAAGCGGGTGCAGGAGGAGATAAAACAGAATAAATGACAGTCCCAAAAAATGTCAGATGGGCAGAGACTGCAGCAGCTGCTGCTCCTTCCCCGCGTCTCACAGTTGTAGGGTACAAAGTCACACAAGTGTGTCCGCAAATAATAGGCTTTACCGAGCCCATTCCCAAAGGTGTACAATGTCAGAGATTTTTTGTTAGTTTAACTCCCATAATGCAAGAGGATTCTATTCTGATCTGTTTTTACCACACAGCAATGTACAGCGGAGGAGTTAAGCATAACCGTAACATTTTCTTTGGTCTTACTGCACAATGGCATAGAAATTAGGGCAAATCTGTTTACTGGTTTGGTTTAATGGATTAAACACTAGTAATAAAAAATAAAAAGTAAGGCTTAGTGCTGGCAAGGAAAGAGTAATGATAAATGAGGTGGAGGTCAGGTGGTTAGGGAAAGAGGTTACGGATTGGTCAAGGCTAAATGGTGAGGGGATGTTAAGAAAGGGGCCAGATTATTAAAGCTCTCCAAGGCTGGAGAGGATACACTTTCATCAGTAAAGCTAGGTGATCTAGCAATCCTGGAATGGATTGGGTCCAGGATTCAAGACATTTTCTAGCAAATAGCAAATGACTTTTATGAAATCTATTCCAGGTTTGATGGATTACCCAGCTTCACTGATGAAAGTGTATCCTCTCCAGCCTTCGAGAGCTTTAATAAATCTCCCCACCATTTAGCCTTGACCAATCCGTAACCTCTTTCCCTAACCACCTAACCACCTGACCTCCACCTCATTTATCATTAACCCTGTACTCCCCCTTAGCACCTGGTCATGCTGGCCTTCCACTTACTTTTTCCTTGCCAGCTCTAAGCTTTACTTTTTATTTTTTATTACTAGTGTTTATTACTAGTGTTTATCCTCTCCAGCCTTAGGGAGTTTTGTAAATCAGGTCCAGAAAGTGAGGGGTCTGTTTAGAAAAAGAAATGTTTCCCTTCCTCCTGCTGTTGAGGGAGCTGGGGGTTGGGGGGTATTAAAGGGTGTTGGCAGTTGAGATTCTTGGGGGGCACCATGGGGTTTGATGAGAAATAGGCGGAGGAGTCAACTCCAGTGTGATATTTCTTCAATAGAAAAGTACAGGGTGTGTTATTTGGTGATGGATAGTAAAAGGGGGGTGCAAGTAGGGTCTTCGTTCCCGAGTTGGTGGAGTAGGGTGCGGATGGGAACATTTACAGAGGGTACAGATCCCTAAGAAAGCAGCAGTGGGTGAGCATTGCCTGTAACCAGAAAAAGTTATGGTGCTGCCAATATCCCGGGTCAGTTCCCAAAGTAATGTGTGCAGTGGTTATTTAAGGAAAATTGGATTGGGGGACAAAAATGGAAAGAAAGGTATAATGAAGGGGTGGTGAACATCCTGGCTACCATGAGCCTGCAGTCCCACATGGGGTAACATCACCATTTTTAATCATGAACACACTCCTCTCTATACCCAAAACAACGGATAGAGGGCCATATGCCAGACATAATATAAAGTCATGTACAACACTGAGAAAAAACTGAGAGCACACCTGTCACATTCGCATTGCAGGCTTTATTAGAACATCACTATTAATAACTGATATTCCAATAAAGAGCTGTATTTTAATGTGACAGCTGCGCTCTTCTCTACTTTTTTTTCAATTTTGTACATTTCTCATTTGAAAAGCCTCCTTAAAGAAGAACTAAATCTAATCATTCATCTAAAATAACATATAAAATGTTAATTTATTCTGAAACAATGTTGCCAGTCATTTTAAATCTGCATATTTTGCAATAAGGTAATACCTGGTTGCCATGCTATGAAGGTTTTATTTAGGCAATTCCTGTAATGGGGTGACAACGGTTTACTAGATGTCCTCTTGTGATGTCTCATGTACTCTGGTGGAGACTACAAATGGATTAGCCAAAGCATATTGGAAGCTATAGTCTACCATTAATTTTGGCAAGTAGATACAGAGCAATGAGATACAGCCTTACATAACTAGTGAAGTTTGAAAAAAAGACCTCCACCCACCCAAAACTATTAAGTTTTAATGAGACTTTCTTTTAATGAATAAGCCTCTGGAGTATATTAAGACTGTCTAAAACCTTAATTGGAAAACATACGTGTAGCTGGTTCACAAAGATTTGTTTGGGTTTCTCTGTCTGCTTGAATGGCCCTAACTTGGACATGTGTTATAGAAACGTAGCATGAAACTTGTTACTGCACCTGGTGCTGTGCTTCAAAACCAACGTAGAGTACAAAATGTACAATCCAATATTATAGTGCAATAATAGTGTGATAGTAAATCATAGACAGAGATTGCTTTACTAGTCAAGGTTAAGAAGGAGCCTTTTGATCTCCTCTTAGGCAAGGATTTTGCTTTGTATAAATGTATAATGGTATACAATATGGCATACAGGTTCACTTGTACACCATTATACACTTCACCACTATGGGACTGACCTACCAATAGGGATGAGCGAGCACAGCGAATTGGGCCTTTCTCACTTACAGAACATGTAAGCGAGAACGGCCTTGTGATTCGCCATGAAGTCGTGTTCGCAGGTGTACTGAACTCATAGACCTCTCAATGAAGATTCTACTACTAAACTCATATGTCCTCTCAATGGAGAGGTCATATGAGTTCTGCTGTGACCGTCCAGGTTCCCACAGTCCCTGGGCTGTACTTATCATTGATAAGTACAGCCCAGGAAGCGTGGGAAACCGGACCGTGGGAACCTGTGGTCACAGCTGATTGGAGGCACATGCCTCCAACCAGCTGTGACCGCAGAGGTACTACTAAACTCAAATGACCTCTCAATGGAGAAACTCTATTGAGAGGACATATGAGTTCATCTGTGACCGTCAGGGTTCCCATGGTCCCTGGGCTGTAGTTATCATTAAGTACAGCCCACTGACCGAGAGAACCTAGACCGTGGATTCATGAAATAGGTTAGCCAAAATTTCGCGGACCCATCGGAAGTTTGAGGAAAATTTTGCAAGACTGTCAGAGGCCTTCTCGCTCATCCCTACTTACCAAAGCTCCCTAGGACTGGAAAAGGTAGACTATCAGTGAAGAACCCGTACAGCAAACCTGGAAGCGATCTGGTGCAGGACTGAAAACATTTGCCACCCAAGAGCAAATAATTTTTCAGGTTCACCCATTATAGTCTATCTTTTTCAGTATTGGAGAGCTTTAATAAATCAGGCCCTATATGTAGTACCCTTGGTCATGATAAATGTATACTCCACGGCCAAAGTTAAAGAATCGACCGTATACATAGACTTTTTAAGTATTCTGTTTTTCCAAACATGGCAACAGTTTAAGGAAGGCTGTTTTCTTTCCCAGCATGGCTGTTCACCTGTCCACACAGCCAGATCTACAAAGACATGACTTCATGAGTTTGGTTTGGAGGAACTCAATCGGCTAACATAGAGCCCTGACCTCAACCCTACTGGATGAATAAGAATGCCAATTCTAAACCAGGTCTGCTCATCCAACATTGGTACATGACGTTATAAATGTGTTTTTTGGATAAAGGAACTCATTCACATTGATACATTCCAAAATCTTGTGGAAAGCCTTCTCGGAAAAGTGTGGGCTGCTAAAGTTACAAAGGGGAAAAGGGCAACTCTTCATTAATATCCATGGTTGTCCATCGGGCACATAAAGATGTGATGGTCATGTGTCCAGACTTTTTGGCCATGTGCATTTGGTGGCTACACAATGTCCAGATCCTACAATTTTTAACATTTTTAAAATGCTGAAGTTTGATCATCCCATGTTCTGAGCCTCATTTATCTCCTTTTAAAAGATGATCAGGGGATCAAAGTGTGACCGAGTTGATAAATACAGGTGCCCAAAATTTAATTAAGTTATCAATTTCCACTGGAACAAGACAACATTTTTCATAACCAAATAACTATTTTAGGATCATTTGGAAGAGATTATATAAATCATCACAAGTCAGACTACTGGTTATTCAATAGTCATGAAGAGAACTCAGTAAGTCAATGAACATTTAATGGATTGGCACTCGACTCAAGCAATAAAATGACTTTTTTTCTGTATCTCCTCTCCAGTAGCTTCATTCGTTTTATCAAACAAGCTTGTGGCATTTTGAAAACAATTAATAACTCGGCCAAAGATAATAGCACGGTAGAAGATGGTGGTTAATGAGATATGTCGATGTTGGCTAATGTGAACTCGTCTATAGAATTTCTATAAACTTTTTTGTTAATAATAAAGTCATAATGTCGATCGATTCTTATTGTGTCGATGTCTGTGTTGAAAGAGATTATTATTTCTCCTAGGGAAAATTAATTCAGGGAAAATAGTCAAATTTAAAATATTTGGCCACTCATATAGAAAGTTGGGGTATCAGATTTAAAATGGAAAGCAGTGAAAGCCATGACTAGATGGAGATCTGTTCCTGTTTCTTACAACAGTCAGATTCTTAATGTCAATTTTAAAAAAATTGATTTTGGTTATACTTTTTTTTATTTGGTTTTACTATTGTATTGTTCTGTCTGGACAAAGCACGGGTTCAAGTCATCAGCACTTCTTGTTGGTTCTTTGTGCTGCCCATTTCTTTTTTGGTAGTTTAAATGCTGCTGAGCAAAGGAGTTCAAAAGGCTGAAACAAATTCCGATTTAGGTGCTCAGGTAACCTTTTCATAATTAGGATAGTGAAGAATAGAGAGAGGATGGAGGAGTCAGCCAAAACTGATGGATCAGCCATCAGATAGAGGGGTCACAACCAGGATGAAAATGGCACAGCAAGAAGAGGGGTCAGCTGGGATTCAGGAATCATATTCATAATAGAGGCGTCACAGCCAGGATGGAGGTGTCAGCCAGGATTGAGGGGTTGCAAACAGGATGAAAAGGGCACAGCTAGAATAAAGAGGTCACAGCAATAATATAGGCATCAGCTAGGATCAAGGAATCATATCTATAATGGAGGTATTACAGCAAAGATGAAGGGTCAGCCAAAATGGATAGGCGAACCAGTATAAAGGGGTCACAATCAGGATGAATGTGCACAGCCAGAAATGTTCAAAGCAAGAATAGAGGGGTCGGCTTAGATTAAGGAATCATGTCCATAATGGAGGTGTCACAGACTGGATGGAGGAGTCAGCCAAAATGGATAGGTCAGCCAGGATAGAAGGGTCACAACTAGGATGAAAAGGGAAAAACCAAGATCAAGAGGTCACAGCAAGAAGAAGGGCAGCTAGGATGGAGGAATCATATCAATAATGAAGGTGTCACAGACAGGATGAAGGCGTTGGTCAAAATAGATAGGTCAACCAGAATAGAGGGGTCTCAACCAGGATAAAGGGCAAAAATGGTCAGCCAAAATGGTTGGGCAGCACGATTGGCTCAGTGGTTAGCACTTTGGAGCACTGGGTCAAAAAATCATATCCCTACTCAGTGGTTAGCACTCCCACCTTTGCAGCACTAGGTCACAGGTTCATATCCCAGCTCAGTGGTTAGCACTCTCGCCTTTGCAGCACTAGGTCCCAGGTTCATATCCCGGCCAGAAGTTTATATGTGCATCTTGTGTCTGCAAGGGTACTCCAGCTTCTTTCCATATCTTAAAAAACATGCAGTTAGGTTAATTGGCTTTCCCATAAAAATTGTCCTTAGACTACGTTAATGACACATGACCATGACATTGTGAGCTCCTTTGAGAGATAGTTAGTGATATAACAATGGACTATGTAAAGTGCTGCGTAAAATGTCGGGGTTTTAAAAATACTGGCTAATATTATTAACCAGGACAGAGGTGACACAAACAGGATGAAGAGGTCACAGCAAGAATAGAGGGGTCAGCTAGGACTGAGGAATCATATCCATAATGGCGTGTTACAGCCAGGTTGGAGGATGGAGTGGTCAGTCAAAATAGATGGGTGAGACAGGAGTCCCTATGCACACCTATCTAGCAGTTTACTGATAATTTTTTAGGAGGAATTCAAGACAAAGGGTACTTTTTTCATGGTAATACCTAGAAACAAAAAACATTTCTATATGTTTTCTCTTAGGAAATCTTTACTTTATAAATTCAGGTTCCCTTTAAAAAAATAATCATAACTGGTTCTCTTTAATTTGAATGAGGTCTGTATCTACTGGCTTAGAAAAACAATATTTCTAATGATCTCATAATATCCGCTCCTTAACAACCACGGGGGACATTATGTACTTTTTCTTTTATCTTGTAATTTGTTTTTCCACTTCCAAAACATTCAAATAGATTAAAAGGAAATAACAAAAAGTGCACTACACTGGCTTTGACCTTTGGTTACCGCTCACTGGAGCTCATAATATAATAAAGTCTTCAATGATTAATGGAAATGGCCCAACTCTAGCGACAGTAAAAAGCAACAACACATTATCCTCCATTAAACGAACCCGGGGTGCGCATTCATAATTACTTTATCACGCATTGATTTCCGAGAGCCGAAGAATAAGATTTATCATGTTCTCCATTCAGGATCATTAAGGAAAGTTAATTATTGGCAAACTTGGTTCTTGGTGGCCATCCCTGGGTGTTGTTTTTTACAACTACAGCCTCCAAAATCATAATAAATATCAACTTATACACAATAGCAAAATGGTGAAACTGATGGCCAAAATCCAAAATTGTCAATTTGCTTTTCGATATCCTTCTTTAATGATTCACACAGGCATAGCAGATTCAGTTTGTTTGTAAAGCCAAAACATTTTTATTTAAATTTGTGGTTTCTGTGTCTGATTTGAAAGATATTTCTTCACTTTTTGCCCTAGATATCCTGCAGCATGTGAGTCCTCCAATCTGGCATTGACTTCTTCATAATAACTGTAACCCCCTCATCCTAGTTGTGACTGCTCCATCTTGGCTACGACTTTTCCATCCATCCTGGCTGTCAATCCTCGATAAATCCTGACTTTAACCTCCTGTGTACATTCTGACTGTGACCTCCTCCAATCACGTTGACCTTCCATCTGGCATGTAACTCCTCAAGCCTGGCTGACCCTCCTATCTTGGCTGTGACCCCTCTATCCTAACCAACTTTTCATTCCAACTGTATCCTTCTCTACCCAGGCTGTGACCCTCCATCCTGGCTGTGACCCTCCATCCTAACTGGGTCTGTTCCATATTTCCTTGCTGTGACCCATCCATAAATCTGGACTGTGACCTCTTCTGTTCATGCTGACCCTTCCATGGGACTCCATATTCTTAGATGACCACTCCATCCTGGCTGTGACCTCTAAATCCAGACTTTGACCCATCTATCCTGTTGAGCCCCTTTAGTATCACTGTAACCTATCTCTGTGACCGTCTCCATCCTGGCTTTGACCTCATTTATCCTAGCTGTGTAACCACCCTCTATCCTAGCTTACTTCTCTATCCAAGAGATCAGTGGGGGACATCTCAAGGAGCCAGAAATACCTTTAACTCCTAAAAAACCCATTACCATCCTGGCTTACCCCAATGTTGTTGTTAATGAAAATACCTGCTTGTTAAATGTATCATCTGCATGTCAATAGTTTTATCAATATTAAGACAAAAATATATTGTAAGGCCCTGATCCAGCACCAGTGCTAGCCAGATGCCAGTTCTCTAATCTAACGCCATACTCTTCACTTATAGCAAGCTTCCTCGGGTGGCTACTTGCACCCTTCCAGCACATGGTTGCCCCTAGGACTTCTATGTACAAAGAATTGTGCCTGGGCACAGACTTACAGAGGACTAGGAGATCACAGATAATGCAGTACAGGAGAATCCAGTAGAGGCAAGTCCAGAATACAGAGCCAGATGCTATACACAGGTAAACCATCCATCAGTCAAGGTATATAAAGGTAAAGAATAGGAAGAGTCGGGGTCACAGGCAAAAGGTTGGTCCAGGCAGCAAATAATTTCAGGGCCAGAAACGGGCAACACCAGCAACAGTACCTGTAGTAAAATAATGCACTGGCAGCTTGTCGGCCCAGCTGAACCCTACAACAGGCACTGGTGACTGTGAGCAGAAAGGCAATAACCCTGTGACAGCTAATAGCAGGTCAGGATGGAGCAAGGGACCAATCTGCTCCTAAAATCCTATTTAGTTGTGCACAACCTCAGAGTATGTGCTGGGGATGCCAAGAAGATATATCTCAGACTGCAGGGCTAAAGGGAAACAGGAGATTCTGGGAGCAGACAACTAATTCTGTTATCCTTGCTGCTGTAAGCGACACCAGCGGAGGGAATAAACAGGGCATGTTTTACTGCGGTGGTAGGATCGGCCAGCATCTCCTAAAATACATATAGCCTGCTGTTGGTAATATCTGCCTGTCATTGATAATATCGGCACATTTTTTCTGGAAGCCTATTTTTATCTGGTTAAGCTCCCTACTTCAACTCATCCGGATCCCTACCTTCACCCTCTTCTCATCCAAATTCTCCCAAAAGGTTCCAAGTATTAGACATTGCTTTCAGACAAGTAATTGGAGAGTGGCAAGATGACAGCGTTTAGAAAACCACCTGCAAAACTTTGCACTCCTTTTGCTTCGATAAACTAAAAATGCATTTAGCTGATCCAAACCAAAGGAACAGCTGAAGTTGGTGTAAAGAGGCCTGGTGTAAAGAGGCCTAGAATCTGCTTTCAGTTGCCAACCCTTAATTAATGAAGTAGAAAGTAAATTAAGTAGATCTACTTGATCCAAACCAAAATTCAATGCCATTGTTTGTATCTGTCTGTCAATTGCAACCCCTATTTAATATACAATCTACATAACATGTTGGTGCCTTATAAATACATTTTATTATTAACAACAAAAATATTAATAATTCATTTGCAATTTCTACTGCGTAGCTCTAACTCTCACTTAGAATACCTGGAAATAAAACAGGGGGTTGTTTACCAGTAATATCACGCCCTACGGATAATTAACTATTATCAGTATCAATCTTATGCTGAATCACAGTCAAATACATGTCATGGCTTATCAGAATCATTATCTAGAACAATGCATTATTCTGGGAATTCTTGGTAGAATGATGAAAGCTATCAGAGATACGGGGAGACAAGTGGTCCTCGGTGCCCAGGTGATGCAAGCAGATAGAATGTCACAAGATGAAAGCATGTAGACAGTGTGGCAGTGCTGTTACCCGACCATGTACGAACATGTGAAGAGTCTTGTACAAAGAGCTGCAGACGCACACAGGGCGAGCTACAGGTAGCGCAATGACATGAAAGTCATTGATAGTGGCACATAGTGAAATGGAACTTGTACATGGTGGAACATAAGAAATGTCATCGCGAACACCGAGAAAATGTCAGCAAGTGTTTTATCCTTACAATATACCAGGAGATAATTATTAACCTGAAGCTGGAGAGAAATGCCAATCACATTTTGTAATTAGAGCGTTGTGTGCACTGCCTAAGTATTAAGGAGGTGCAGATTAATAGAAAGATTTGTAATACAACAAGGGGATCACTGCAACCAATTAGCATGTCTACTTGTTTGATCTGCGGTGGGAGAGGAGATAATTTGTAGTCCCAGGTCCAATAAATATTGTATCTGTGCAGATCTCTTATTCTATATCATGGTATTGTCCCCATTGTCCATGCAAAAAAATGGGAGAAGCATCTAAAACGAGGTTTCTCCACCAGGGTTCCTCCAGAGGTTGCTGGGGTTCCTTGAGCAATGAGCAGTTTGTTCCTCCCAGGTCAGACTAAGTGACACCAAAGATCTGTTTGGCTATCTGTAAGGGTGACATTCTTCCCAATGGCCAGCAATGTAAGAAACATTCTTCCCACTGACCATCACACTAATATACTGTGAGCTGTGGATATAGGTATATAGGTAGGGGTTCCATGAAGACCTGGAAGGTAATTTTTTCTTGTATATACCTACTTGTCTCTTCCATGCTATTACAACCAGCTTTTGACTCCCTCCCAGTCTATGATTGGACAGGAAAGGAGAAGCAGCTGACTTTGTTCTGCTTCTTCTTCTGCCAGTCTGAACTCTGCACATTTATATAAATGAATATGTACAATTTTAAGGTGAGCAAGCAGGTCCTTTACTGCATGATGGACAGGTAATGTCCCTACTGCAATAACATAAACCTACCTGCCTGATCACAATTTTTTAATTACACTTACCTGTTCTTGCACCTCCACCTTTCCCCAGTCTTCATCTGGGTATTTCACAGTGAAAGCTATTTTTGTCCTATGTAGCACAAGGATCCATTAGAACATGCATGGGATCTATGGATCTCCATGGCCCTGTTGGGGAGACTTTCCTTCATTTCCTGCCTTGGTGATGGCAAAAATAAACTCCCTATGGCTAAATATACCAAAAAATGTATGTAAAATTTCTAACGTTTGTAAATCTGTCCAGCCAATCTTGTGATGCCAAATAGAACTTTTCCTTGTTCCTCTGGTGATCGTTGGGCTCATCTTCCATTTGACACTCCAGGTCCTTGGCATCATCACTTTAAATAATTAAATAAACTATTAGGTAAATAAAAAAATTTATGTGAATTTTGTTACCTTCTAAAGAGTTTGCTTATGCCAGATAGCACTGTTTCTCAGCATCTCCTGTTTCTCTGGTGTTCGTTGTACTTTTCCTCCATTAGACACCCCAGGTCTTTGGCATCTTCACTTTAAATGCAGGATTGCTGGTCCTGCACTGTACTGGATGACATGAGAGACCTCAGCATAGGGCCGTGTATGGAGGAGTGGGAGGAATAGGGAATATATTTCTGTTTACATGCCCCTAGATCTAAGAATACAATGCAGGGTAGTGTCACTTTACGGGCAGTTTCCTTTTTTTTAATCCCTAGATCTTGGGTTTAAGCAATGCAGATCAGCTATCAATCTGCCACCAGAATACTAAAAGGACAACTATGGATCATGATTGATGAGGAGGTCCTGCTTCTGACTCCTCCATCAGCAAGCTTTCAGACTTTGAGACTAGGTAATACTATTGACCCTGCCTCTTACAATCTGATATGCCGTGGATTATAGGAATCAAATAAAAAGACAGCGTCTGGGACTTCCACCGGCCCCATTTATAAAAATACCAAACATTGCCTCCATGAATATATAATTGGATCAATTAGTGATCTTTTTATTTCTTCATCTTTAAAAAGCAGGAAATCTTGTCTCCTTTAATCATTCTTCGGGGTCGCAGAGACCAGTTCATAATTGAATATCGCATTGAGATCCGTCACGAATCAATGGAATATTCCAAGTTTGATCCTAATACGTTTTACTGCAGCACACAAGACAAAACAGACACGCAACAAATGCGCCTGCAGCGTCTACGTTCATTGAATTACAGGCTCCTCGATTTCAGAGTAATGTTCCTAACTCTATCGCTGATCGCATAATGACAATATGCTATGTTGTGTTTATCTAATGGACTGATAATTCAATTGCAGCTTCACTGCTGCAGCACAGGATGCTATGGCCTTGTGTGAATGGAAGCAAGAGACGTGGTTTGATTCCCAGTCTATGAGAGATTCTAGGGGAGCGAATAGATTTACAATCCTTTTTTTTTTTAATGCAAATATTTTTAGGGTTCTTTCATAATTGCCATGGAAAATCGCACAGTTGGCTGCTCCCAGGCAAGTAGCAAACTGTGGCGCACACGGCATCACAGGTAAACACTTTGCATGCAGTTGCAGTTCTTCCTGCAGAGGAGAAAAAGCAACTGTGCAGCTAAAAGTGATGTGTTGTTTTCTGGAACTGTTCTGTGATCTAGGGAAACTCGAGGACTTGGTTGGTTGGTTCCTAACCATTCCCGTTCCCTACGATGGAAGCTGTTGGGACCACAGTTGAGCTTGTGTCTGAAGTGGCTCTTGGAGATGGGTGATCTCTAACCAATGGGAGATGAGTCACCCTCTAACCAAAGGCCATTATGTAAACCAATGGAAGCTGCAAAAACACTTTGTGGATTTGCTCCATAGGTATACAAAGTACTACAGATTGCTGGAAGAAAAGCTGAATGCTTTTCTAGAAGCACATTATTCATCTGGATATTAAACTTTTAAAGTAAAGATAACAGAGACCGTTGATCCAAGGAACATCTGATTTCCTCAAGGAATCAAGAAGGAATTTTTCCCTTTTTGGAGCAAATTGAATCAGTATTTATTGGCCTTCCTCTTTATCAACTATGTCTATAGGATTTTTATCTGGGATATGATATTTCCCCAGTGGTTGAACTTGATGGGCTTTTTTCAACCTAACTGACTATGTAATTATGAACCAAGATATATACTATATACAGTTAGGTCCATAAATATTTGGACAGAGACAACTTTTTTTCTAATTTTGGTTCTGTACATTATCACAATTATTTTAAATGAAACAAACCATCTCAGATGAAGTTGAACTGCAGACTTTCAGCTTTAATTCAGTGGGTTGGACAAAAAGATTGTATAAAAATGTGAGGAACTAAAGCCTTTTTTTACACAATCACTTCATTTCAGGGGCTCAAAAGTGTTTGGACAAATTAAAATGTTCATTTCTAATACTCGGTTGAAAACCCTTTGCTGGCAATGACAGACTGTAGTCTTGAACTCATGGACATCACCAGATGCCGGGTTTCCTCCTATTAATGCTCTGCCAGCCCTTCACTGCAGCGGCTTTTAGTTGCTGTTTGTTTGTGGGCCTTTCTGTCTGAAGTTTAGTCTTCAACAAATGAAATGCATGCTCAATTGGGTTCAGATCAGGTGACTGACTTGGCCATTCAAGAATATTCCACTTCTTCACTTTAATAAACTCCTGGGTTGCTTTGGCTGTATGTTTTGGGTCATTGTCCATCTGTATTATGAAACGCCTCCCAATCAATGTGACTGCATTTAGCTGGATTTGAGCAGACAGTATGTCTCTGAACACGTCAGAATTCATTCGGCTGCTTCTGTCCTGTGTCACATCATGGATAAACACTAGTGTCCCAGTGCCATGGCAGCCATGCATGCCCAAGCCATCACACTGCCTCCGCCATGTTTTACAGATCATGTGCTATGCTTTGTATCATGAGCTGTTCCACGCCTTCTCCATACTTTTAACCACCTCATACCATAACTTCTTGCCATCATTCTCGTAAAGGTTGATCTTGGTTTCATCTGTCCATACAATGTTTGTTTTTCCAGAACTGTGCTGGCTTTTTTGGATGTTTTTTTTTTTATCCAATCTAGCCTTTCTATTCTTGAGGCTTATGAGTGGCTTGCACCTTGCAGTGCTCCCTCTGTATTTACTTTCACGCAGTCATGTTCACTTGGTTGGCTGTTGGGAAGGGGTTTCTCTTCACCATGGAAATTATTCTGCCATCATCCACCACTGTTGTCTCCCGTGGGCGTCCAGGTCTTTTGGCGTTGCTGAGTTCACCAGTGCTTTGTTTCTATCCCATGATGTACCAAACTCTAGATATTGCCAGTCCTTCTCGGATGTTTTTTTTCTGTTTTTGCAGCTTAAGGATGGCTTGTTTCACCTGCATGGGGAGCTCCTTTCACCGCATATTGTCTGTTCACAGCAAAACCTTCCACGTACAAGCCCTCACCCCCACCCTCCCTCAAATCAACTCCAGGCCTTTTATCTGCTTAATTGATAATGACATAACGAAGGAATTGCTCACACCAGCCCATGAAATAGCCTTTGAGTCAATTGTCCAATTACTTTTGAGCCCCTGAAAGTGATTGTGTAATAAAGGCTTTAGTTCCTCACATTTTTATGCAATCTTTTTGTTCGACCCACTGAATTAAAGCTGAAAGTCTGCAGTTCAACTGCATCGGAGTTGTTTTGTTTCAAATTAATGGTAATGTACAGAACCCAAATTAGAAAAATGTTGTCTCTGTCTAAATATTTATGGACCTAACGGTATACATCTACATCTTTAGGAATGAGTCGATATAAAATCAGGGCTGGTTTAAGACTAGGGCAAATTAAGCTATTTCCCCAGAGACCCAACCTTCTCCAGGCCTCCAACTGACTAAATGGTGGAGGAGCAGAGAGCTGGAATGGTGTGCATTTGGGACCTCTACTACATATTTGCCCAAAGCCTTGTTTTATCTAAGACCAGCCCTGAACCTATATTTTTCTGAGCTTATTCATCTTTTATATATGTACAGGCTTGCATTAATGATCCCAGTAAATGACCATTAGTGATAATCTTGAGCAGCCTTTCTCAACTTTTTTTTACATGGCAGAACCTTTGAAATAACTTTTATGTTTTCAGGGTATTTAGTTTTTTTTTTTGTATTTTGGGTTTTGGGTATTTTACCACCATGATAAAATACTGTGAGCTGTGAATATAATTACTATTACTATATCCACAGGTCACAGTATTTTAGAATGGTCAGTAGGAAGAATACCTCAATTGCTGGCCATTGGGAAGAATGTCATCCTCATTAACCAAAAAGATCATTGGTGTCAGTGGTAACTGACCAAAAAGGCACAAATTTCCCATTGCTCAAAGAACCTTTAACTGCTGGATGAACTCTAGTTGAGAAACTATGATCTAGAGAGCCAATGCACAAACAAGTGCATTTCATTCTATGGAGAAGGAAGAACAACAAATGGGAAAAGTCCCTATGCATTTTCCCTATAGACAGCAACAGTAAATGATCGCTGTATTCAATGATGGGCCACTCGGGATGGGCCACTCGGTGCCATCAGGGGACAGCTTTACAGATTACAAATGTTTGTATCCCGAGAGGAAACTCCAGGACCTTTATATTGAGTGTGTTGTTTTTGATTAGGCTATACTGCAGTTAGAGAGAAGTGAAGCCAATGTGGCAGGAAGCAGAGCTTGCATGGTTAAAAAAAAGCAAATCTTCTTATTTCAACCTTTAAGTTGTTCACATGTCCTTGGCTGTGATTGGGTACTCTTTGCAAAGTGACCTGACACCCTTGCAGAATGATAAATCACTTTGGTATGTGAACAGCCTAAATGTCTTATATATATGTATTGTGATCTTTTTTATTATTATCTTGCATTTTACAAGGATTAATGTAACTAATTGATTGTCCCTCAAAGGGGTTCACAATCTAATGTTCGTGCCATGGTCAAATGCCATTACCACAGTGTAAAGGACAATTTTGAGGGGAAACTAATTACTCTAACTGCATGTTTTTGGGATGTGGGAGGAAATCGGTGTACCCAGAGTAAACCCAGACAAACACGGGGAGAACAGGTAAGCTCCTTACAAATATCATCCTGGCCGAGATTTAAAATTGTGACCTAGCCTAGAGCGATTGCCCTTGAAGCTCAGTCATATTGTTTGCATTGTGTTGTATGTTATAGCATTTTCAAATTTGTGGTTTGGTACTTGGTGTTGCCTTCTTTAACCCAGTTGGTAACAATGTCTAATAGTAATTATTAATGAGCACATTCCATATGTATCTTATCACCTATTTACAAAACATAGCAATGCGCACCAGATACTCCTCTACCCTCTCCGGGGCTGCTAAGCAACAGGTTTAAATGGTGGCACATTGACCCCCAATTTGTCCATTTCTTCATTCCTATGTTCCTTAATGATTGCAGAAAATGCTATTTAAATGACGGATACACCAAGAATAAAAGGGACCAGACAATTGCAACATTATTAGCACAAATTATAGGTCCCTTTCTTCCTGTTGTCTAGCGCATCCTATTTTATTATGGCTTTTTTTCTGTAATTGGAGAGTAAAGACAGAATTACGTTGAATAGCCGCCGCTTACAATGTTAGGCGTGACAATCAGGTTTTTCATTTGTAATGTATTATGCAATTTTTCCCCCCCAAGCTCATGATTCTAGTATTTAAATTGTTCCCAGATCTCTTATATGGGAAGATAAATGAGCTGTATTGATATCCAACAAACAAGGGCTGCCAGACAGTTGTATAAATATCATATTTAATTTGGCTCTCTTTTCTATTCTCCGCAATCACTATGAAGGGTTGTTTGGTATCCTATGTCTGTAGGGTAATTGCAGTGTAAATAATCAGACGGTCAACAAGTTCTTCAAAGAAAAATATACATTGAAATTGTGAGTTATTGACAGCAAGGTGATCTCCCCTTTTCAACGAGGATGTAAGTTGTAACTGGATGACCTTTAGATTGAAGAAGAACTGAGAATCATAAACAATGTCCTACAGCACAACGTATAGAGCAGCTAACCTTTTTATCATGGGGAAACCTTTGGAATAACTTTCAGGTCTTTAGGGAATCCCTGATAATAATATCCACAGCTCACAATATATTAGTGTGGTGGTCAGTTGGAAGAATGCCTCTTACAGTGCTTTCCATTGGAAAGAATGTCACCCTTACAGATAGTCAAGATGATTATATCTCTAAAATGGACCAGAGAGGCACAAACTGCCCATTGCTCGAGGAACCCCTAGCAACCTCCAGAGGAACGCTGGTTGAGAAGCTGATATAGAACATGGCGGTCAGTAGTATGTAATATTGCACACATCTAACTATCACACTCTATAGCTAGTGTTGTATACTGCATAGTTTTACCCACCATACACTATGACAGTGATCTTCCAGGGGATGCTAGGGGTTCCTTGAGTGACAGTCTTCTCGTTGGCAAGCAATGTAAGAGGCATTCTTCCTAGTGACCACCATGCTTATACTATAGGTTGTGGATATAGTAAATAAACTATAACTCCCTTAAGACCTAAAAGTAATTTAAAGGTGTTTCCCCATGTTAAAAAGGTCTATCAACACTGATCCAAGCTGTGTTGTACATTGCATACTTCTAGCTACTACATTCTGTATGTTGTGCTGTACATTTCATATTTCTAATACTTCTAACTACTAGATTTTTATACTGTCCTGTACATTACATACTTCTAGTTTCCACATTGTTTATGCTGTGCTGTATACTTTATACTTCTAGCTTCCCCATTCTTCATGTTGTGCTTTACACTTATTCTACTTAATCTTCCTACCACACTCTTTATGTTGAGCTGTATTCTTCTATCACATTTCAAGTGCTGTGCTATATATTGCACATTCTATATGCTGTACTATACATATTGCACACTGCATACAGCTTCTTCCTAAAGCACTCTATATGCTCTGTTATACATTTCATACTTTAAACCATTTTCAACCCACTTCTTTCCAGTCAAACTAAAAATCCCCTGCCCACAAATTCAATTAAAATTAAAACTTCCCTCTCCTGCAGAAATTTCCCCTCCTCATAGGCATTCTCCCTCAAGCAACTATCCCCTACTTCTCTCTCCGAGAACATTCCTGCTCACCTCAAACAAAAATGAAAACATTCCCATCCCTAAAAACCTGTTTCCCTCAAACAAAATTTGCAAAACTCAAACCCTTGTACCCAAAATCAAACCTCCCACCCCCACCAACAAAAAAAGAAATCTCCATTCCAAGGTAATCCACATGAACCCCCAAGCAAAAATCTGGATCAAATTCTTTTCCCCCCAAGCAAATACTACCTCCCCATCAGGGCTAAATGCTCCTCACTCACCAAGCACACATCCCATAGGATAGGTTCTCTTAGCTCTCCACCATTTTGCATCTGAGCCATGTTCAGGGCATTTCATCACAATGCATGCCTTGCGTCTGCTGCCCAGGCCTAAGCAGTCCTCACAAATGGTATTGGTTTTTGATGCCCCCCCCCCCACCTCATCTTTTGTCATTGTTCCATTCTTTTGGAAGAAAATCCAATCCCAGAATAAACCTCCTTTGACTGTTTGTTTGGCACCATTAGTAAGCCATGTGAGTTTTACGACCCAAAGCTTCGGCTGGCCGTTCCAGATTTTAAAATACAAGAAGTCAATTTGATGTCCTGGCTTTTATTCCACATACGTTCCCAATTATTTATTATCCTCATTACTGCTTCCCAGGACCTTCCTGCCAATGTCCAAATATTAGCTGAACTTTACTGAACTTTTGGTTGGCGTGAGGAACCCTTGATAAATCGTTAGTGAGTTGGACGCACGGATGCTCTCGGCAATCAGAGATTTAGAAAAACAACGCCTTTGCCTTCAGCCTAATTCTCATCTCTTTGCCTGCTGTGTGTGTCAGGCCCATAAATCTTTATTTCTCTTCTAAATTAAACCATTCTGTAAGTTTAGACGCATCAAGTTGGCCCTGGAAATCGATGTGATGATGCACAGCCCGTGGGTGATCATAATAGTAAAATTGATTAAGACTCAAACAAATAAAAGGACTGCACAGAGGAGGTGTAATTTAAATCTGTTGCCATTGTCCTACAATGACCCTGGACACCATTCAGAAAATGAAAAAGGTTTCCTGAATATACTGAGGACCTTTTGTATCAATGTGTGATAATCCTCCAATTTCCACCAAACAGTATTAGACTAACCTTTAACGCCAAACTCAAGGTAAAGAGATATGAATTGGTGAAGCTCTGTGATAATTTATACATCAATAAATGTGGTTTGAATGCAAGCAGTGTAAGTTTAAATTTGATTTCAGCCTATTTAAGTCCTTATAGAACAGGGTTCAAAAGGTGAGATCGAGGAAATCACAAACTGGGGGAGGGATAAAATGCAATACAGAAGATATTGACACTTAAAAGTGACACCTGGCCTTCACCAAATCACCCTGCAAACCCAGTGGCCACTGGACTAGTTTGCAGCATGTTTGTCACCAGGTTGTGGACTTCTGGCTCTGCCCATCAGGGGCAAGCAGGAAGGTGTAGAAACAGCCAACTGGGTGGATATAAGGTAGACTGGGGGCAGAAGGTGTGATGGTGAACATGCCAAGGTCAGAGTATTGAGGATGAATTGAGACAGGCTGAGGCTAGGCCGGTAGCAAACAAGAGTCAAGGTCAGGGTAAGCACTGTCGGGAAATCAAAGTCAATACTGGGCAGAAAGACGCTGTGGATCCAGCAATATCTGTTTGTACTGATGAGTCTTAAATAGCCCTTCAAAATCTAGGTCCTGCTCATTATACAGGCCCACATTTTGCATGCATACCTACTCATTCTTGTGAGCAGCAGCTATGAATGGTGCACAGCAAGCAAGGAGGTAGGTGCAAAAGCAGAGACGTAACAAGGAAGAAAAAGAGCCAGTTAAGCCAAAGTGTTAAAAAAATACAATGATAGAAAGAGAGAGAGCAGAGTGAATGAAAGATGGTCTCATCAATGTATTGTTTCTAATTTTACTTTTCATGTCTCATGGAGAAGTAGAGAGGGGACTGATTATATATGTATATAGAGACCACAGCTCTGCACATCTGAGACAATACCCGCTGGATCTTTTTTTAGTGGGAACACAAAATATTGTCAGTAGAATTCACAACTTCTAGGAGCAGAGTCAGTTGATTGGCAGGAAGATCTGGTTGTTGGAGATCAATGGGAAGCCCGGGATGACTCAGACAACCAGGCTCTATCTAAAAAACAAATATCACTGCTGTGTGGGCTGACCCTTCAAACCCAACTCAAGAATCCAATGAGGTGGCCTGATTCCTGGATAATCATCTGGTAAATGTCCTTGGGGTCTTCTTACAACATTTATTCATCTCTCTATCCTCTCATTCACCCTTCTAATACATGGATCTGATTGCTTTTTTATTTAAAGATAGGCTTAAAGAGATATTGTTTGGTGGCAACATGAGAGTAAAGGGTGTCCATGACAGCATAAAGTATACCAATACCTTGGTTCAGTTCAATGCCCTCCACCCCAGAAGAATAAACTTGCCTTATTCAGCTCCCTATCACTCGACTAGGCACCCAGGAGCCAAATGAAAGTCATGTGTGAACCTCTGGAGTCGTAGCCTACCCATAGCCATGGACTCTCCACATGACAACGTTCAAAAGTAAGCTCTCATTGAGACATTTGTAGAGACAAAAAAGGTGTTAAGAATTAAAGTCTACAGCATATAGGAGAAAATGCAACACACAGAAACAAAAATTATAATCCTTGTATTCTATAGTGAGAGGCAAGGGAATGGCATGCAGAGGTTATTATAAATGTTTATGTAAAAACAGTATATAGAGTCATTCTTTTCCGGAATTGTCTTATATTGGCTTGACGGCTATTAGGCCTCCAGCTGATGTTTACCAGGATTTAGACTTCATGTATTTTTTACGCGTTACTTGTTTTCCTGTCTCTCCAATTCTGGACGTATTTATGGAACAGAACTTTTGTTCTGCAGATCAAATTCCTTTCAGGAGAACAGACTGAACGGAGAACATGCTGGAAAGCTGCGTACTTGTGGGAGATTCCTCCTCTACACAGGCTGTTTCCTCTTCCAATCTATTGATTCCTGCCTGGCTTTGGAGAATATATTTCACCAACAGCTGATGATCTTTCACAGAGAATGAATAAAGATTTCATGAACGAGCTTTGTTGTGAGAATATGTTTTGTATGAAGATCAGATTCCAGAGAAGTGATATAAAGCTTCACAAATAGCAGACACAAGAGTAGAAAAAGTCTGCTTCCCTGTCAGGTCAACCTTATTGCTGATTTGCAGAGAATATAGATATTCTGAATCTTTAAATAGAACGTTGCAGCACTTATGGAGATGACATAATACAACCACGCCGGTGGTGCCGTTACTGGGGCCGTTACATTGCACCAAATGTAGACTGTGGCCTAGGTTACAAAGCTACCAGGAATGGACCATAGCCAAGCATGTTCCGAGTGTCAGCAAATTCTGACATGGAGTTTTGTTCGGATCTGTTATGTTGTTACAGGCAACAGACAGATGCTAGAGCTTTGCAAGTCCCCATCCAGATGGCCAGAGCAACAGCAGACAGCAGCAGAAAAAGTACACTGATGGCCAGATTAGGCACAGACAAAATCCAGGTTCCAGGCAGGTAGCCAGAGCAAAGACTAACAATAACAGAGGTAACAGACCAATGACCAGGAAAAGAATAAATGCTGCCCAAACAGTTAACAAGGAATTCTGAGACATGAACGGAAAACAGACAAGCAGAACGCTATACAAGACCGGAGAAATCAGACAAACCTGTTGATCAGGCATTAGGCGTAGGTTATAGGTGGCTAACAAGGGTCAGCTGTGCACAATATAGATCTAAAGGAGAGAGCTCAGTAGCAACTTAAAGATGGTTTAGAGTTAACAAAGAAAGGTTTAGGGTTGATCACTATAGATACATAAAAGCTTTTTTGCAAAACTCAAACCCTCATACCCAAAATCAAACCTCCCACCCCACCAACAAAAAAAGAAAATCTCCATTCCAAGGTAATCCACATCAACCCCCAAGCTGTTTAATAATAGCTTCAGGATTGCATTACTGCCTACCTGAGCAATTTGATGCAGTATATAGGATGAATGATTTCTATAAAGTAGAGTTTGGAGAGCAGCAGGAAAGTATATCTGCAAAGAGTAAAGTGTAAGGTGGGCTGGCACTCAAGTCCTAGTTCCATCAGCACAGTTAGGGTTATTAGGGGTTATTAGCCCCCTACGTTTACAGCACAGTGTAGGGGCAAGGTGCGCTGGCAAAGCCAGAAGCTGGTGTCTTAGACTCTGCACCCTGTACAAGTCTCTGCCAAGTGGGCTGGTGACAAGAAGGGTCCACCATTTCGTCTTTGACACCGTGACAGCACCTTTGAAATCTCGTTACCAGTTGTGAGCTCTAAATTAATTTTTAGGCTGGATAAAAAAGAATTCTAATAGATCTCCCAAAATCTTGTATACTAGTGAAGGGCCCTATTGACACAATGTAGGACCACTTCCTATTGGCAATGGTTTTGAAATAAAATGTCCCACATGCCTAAGTATCGATCCATCTATCTATCTATCTATCTATCTATCTATCTATCTATCTATCTATCTATCTACCTATCTATCCATCCCTCTATCTATCTATCTATCTATCTATC
>NC_092866.1:5108857-5130218 GCF_032062135.1 Pyxicephalus adspersus | reverse complement strand
ATCTATCTATCTATCTATCTATCCATCCATCCATCTATCTAACGCTAAGCTTTGATCTTTCCTCTTTTTTCCTAACAGGTACTCTTTGTTTAAAAAGTGCCATCTCACTATAATGACATTCCCATTTGGTAAATTATTTTCTTTACCTTTTTCAAATAATTTCTAAATTATTTTCAATTACTTTCCTTTCCCCCGTTGATCCATCTCTTTGATTTCCATCACTTTTGATTTCCTAACGATGGTTCAGCTGGAATTTTAAATAGGATTTAATGATATCTACTTTTTTATCATTTTCTCCCCCTTTTCTTCAGTTAAAACTTTGGAGTTTAGGATCGTACTGCAAGAGCGCTCATTAAAATCTCCTTGTCTCTGCACCACCTGAGGAAATATCAGCTCCACTGTCACCGGGATATTTGGCGGTGGAGGAGTCTGTTGCATTTAATAGGATTGTGGGTGCGATGTGCTGCAGGAGAATGCGCGGAGCTCTTCCCAGAATGAAATAAAGCACATTTCCATATCTCTGTGTAACGCAGCAAGTGTTTTTTTTTCTCTTCCATATTAACATAATGCTTCATCTGTTGGTTGGAAGCGTTTCCATGCCCAAAGCTTTTTCTCTGTGTATGAAAACCGGGACTGATGGATTCAAAGGCCCCCGCAGATGCTGAAGCCTTGCTGGAGATTAGTTTATATAACTGGAGTGCTGACGGACTCATTAGAGTGGTAATTCTAGCAAAGCACGGTGTGGGTTAATGCTGCAGGTTTTTTTATAAATAATAACCACCTAACAACAATCTTTTATTTGTGAAGTCGGTACAAATTGCTGAAAGCCGAAATTCACCTTGTGTGATTATTTATATGTAGAATACAATTAAAATGCCAGTGCATCCAAATGTTGTATCTTCATCACAGTGGGCTTTTTTTCAGAATTCCTAACCTTGCCTATGTCCACCTTGGAGTGTGGTTCTTCCTACCTACCTTTGTGTGTGTGTGGGCACAGCAGGTGTACAGACCTAGGAACTCAGTGTATGGATGGTGAAACTTCTCCTAAAGGGCACAGCAAGTGTATTGATCCAGGAACTCAACATTGGCATGGTGGGAGCCCTTCATCATAGACACAGCAGGTGTGCAGGCCTAAGAACTCAGAACAGGAATAGCTGGAACCCATCATAATGAGCTCAATAGGTACCCAAGTCTCAGCTTTGCTCATGTCCACCTGGAAGCGTTGTTTCTACCTACCTTTGTGTGTGTATGCACAGCAGTTAATCATATCTGGGAACTCAGCACCGGGATGATGGGAGCCCTTTATCATGGGCACAGCACATGTACAGTCCAAGGAACTTAGTACAGGGATGGTAGGAACCCATCATAATGGCACAACAGGCGTACAGATCTGGGAACTCAGTGCAGGGACAAGGGGAACCCTTCATATTGGGCAGAGCCAGGGTACAGACCCCCAAACAAGAACAGGGAGAGTGTGGACCCCTCAAAGGAGCAAGACAGGTGTGAATACCTGGTATTCAGTTATATGTGATACCAGGAGGAGGCCACTGTCAGGCTAATTAAACATGCACTAAATATGGATTCTCTGTCCTTTCCCTGGTGCCTAAGAGGATTATAGGGTAGCAAGGGTTGATACCCAAATTTTGGAGTGTTGGTGATGCTGAGCTGAATCAAACCAAATATAAAGGCAAGGTGGCAATCTCTTGTAAGGAGTACAGCAGGTATACAGACTTGGGATCTCAGTGCAGGGACAGTGATAGCCCTAAAGTTTGGAAGAGCATGTGTGAAGACCAAGTAACTCAATGGAGAGATTCCCATGTGTCCATGTGGAGAGATTCTGTGTCTTATTTTTCAGCATCCCAATTGTTGCTAAAGACTTACAATATTGCAGTCTGATCACTTGCAGGGTAGGTGGAGGAGGAAATGATTCTTCCTTTGTATCGCTAACTGATGACATTATCTAACCATAGGGTAAGTCACTGGTCTTGAGCTAAAATATGCTTTTTTAATGATAAAAGGTGGACTTTTTATAAAAATGTATACTGTTGCTGTATATTGGGGCATGTCAGGAGTTCTATCATGCAGACTTGTAAAGTTACTGAAAGTTCCACTCTAAAGGACGCTCATTATTAAAGCACCATGGACACTGAGTTCACTAGTTCACTGAGCTGATACAGACGTGAAAATGGGAAAATTAGAGATTTTTTTTTTCCTGTGGGTAATATTTTTGTAAGAACAAGGCACAGATAATCTGATTACTGGCTGAATTTTATCACCTGCTCTATACTGAGCTTGTTCTTAATAAACCCTTCACACCGCCTTTCATACACAATTGACATTATAATGGGACTCGATGAAAATGATGTTTTTTAATTAGGAACCTGGCTGCTTTATTCCACAGTAATAAATTGGCATTAGTTTCACACAATCTATCCTACAAAACAGGCAATCCATAACGGCGGAGTAATGTTATTAACATTAGATGAGATGCACAGTGCAAACTATACATATTACTCATAATAACGTCAGATTCATATATAACGCGAAACGCGCTGTTCTGTAGACATTTTCCCACGTCTTTTTAAAACCTTTTAAAGCAACATGGTTCTCTTATTCACATTGAAAAAAATGGTTTTATCAATTACATATATACAGAAAAAATATATGTGTAAATAGGAGGTGATAAGAGGAGAGAGCAGAATGAAGGGCTTGGCTGTTGCTTTTCGCTGCACTGTCCAGTCAAAGGCTGCATGAGGGACAAGATCTGTAAGTGTTGTTGAACTCTTTCGTATCTTTTGAGTCTTGATCTGGTTGGAGCCTTTTTGACATCTTATGAAGTGAGTTGTCCACTTGGCTTTTATGGTCTCATCTTCTGTAAAGGATTAATGCTTACCTTAAGACAATACCTGCGTTTCCTTTTACCTTGGAGGTGACACCATTGCCCTGTTGTGTTGTAGACATGGGAAGGTTTCTCTTTTTTTAACTAGCGCTAAACTAAATAGTTTTTTTATCCTAAGATCCTCATCTGACACGTCTTAAATTACTCTTAAGGAAGCAAATCTTTGATGTCTGTGAAATGCATTGAGTTTCAAATTTGAGAATTCCAATTATTAGACCACATATGACACAAAAATTTGTGACTTCTGTAAAAAAAAAATTGGAAGAAAATTTATATATTTGTTATATATATGGTGTTATATGTTTTATATGTTTTATCCTCTATATAATTGTTGGATACCTTAAATCTTGGTTGGTTTGACACTTTTAATTAGAATGTTATAATTGGGACGTGTCATCTTTAAATTATAACTTGGCACACAAGAGTTTTTTTTAACTAAAAGAGGAACAAAACTAAAAACTGCCAAAAACAAGAAAAATACACTTACCTTCAATCCTGCAGGGCAGTCCGATCCATCTGGAGGTGTCTTGCATCTGGTCCTGTGTCATCCCGGCATCTGTCCTGGAGCCGGCGCTAGGGTCGCCGCCATCTTCGTCTCTTCTTCCGGGTTCTAAATTCTACGTCACCTGACACAGACGTAAGATCGGGTGACGTAGGATTAAAAAAAATTGCCAATCTCACTGCGCATGCGTGAGTTTAGCAAATTTTTTTATTTGTGCGAAAGAGCACCCAGGAGCCTTCCGGGATACGTATGTGTCCTGTGTCCCCGACTCTGCTTTGTCTTTTCCCCTGGATACCTTGTATGGTGGACTGATTACCTGTGTACTACTACATATACTACAAGCCTCCCATGGCTAGTAGGGACTTGCTATAGGCAAAGAGTGCAGAGTTAGATTGGGGAATTGGCGTGCACTGGTGTTAGACCATGGCCTTAAAGCGTTTTTCTAGGTGTTGCACCTAAAAAAAGACAAAAAAACAACAGAATTTTTACTTTACATAAAAGGGTTGTCTTATGTAAGTGACATTTCTGAGTTTAAATACACTTTAAGGCCCTTGTCCAACACCAGTGCATTCCAATTCCCCAATCTAACTCTGCACTCTTTGCTCCATGGGAGGCTAGTAGTGCCATACCAGCACAAAGTTGGCCCAGGACTTTAGTGTGCAAGGTATGGTGTCTGGGGAAGGACTGACAGAGGACTAGGAGCCCAAAGATAATGCAGTACAAGGAGTTTCAGCAGGGGCAAGAAGTCCAGAAAACAGAGCCAGAGGTCAAAGACAGGTAATCAGTCCACTATACGAAAGGGGAAAAGACAAAGCGGAGTCAGGGACACAGGCACAAGGTCGGCTTAGGCAACATACAATCATAGGGTCAGCAACAACTAAATCCAACGAATAACACACCAGCAGCAGGTCAGTAAACTTGACGCTACAACAAGCAACTGGTGACTGTGACCAGAAAGGGTATAAAGTCCCATTAGCCAATGGCAGGGGGTAATCTTCTCCTAAAATCCTCTTCAGCTGTGCACAGCCTCAGAGTATGTGCAGGGGATGCTGAGAACTTTCATCTCAGGCTGCACGGCTAAAGGGAAGCAGGGGATGCTGCTGTTTCCATGTTCTCCTTGCCGCTGCAAGAGACACCGCTGGATAGAATAAGCCGGAAGTGAAACTGCAGTGACGTAGAGCACGGGATCATCGGCCCGATAAGCATCTCCTAAAATTTATATATTTTGTTGTTTAACTGAAGCAAAACGAATAACTTGCATGTATATATTACCAACATATTCTCCAGGGTTTTACAGTTCATTGCCATGTCAGGGATCCTGCCCAAACAGGCACAACAACTCACATCCACATATTTTTTATTTATTTAACCATTGACCTGAAAATCATCCACAAGTTATTAGTAGAAGAAGAAGGGTCATCTTTTTAGGTGATGATGGTTTATTAAGCACTTGTAACTTTAAATGTTCATATTCAGTGATCCTTGTAGAGAAAATGAATACAAGGCTAATACAATAATTGGTGACACGTGGGGAAATCTGTCTAACAAGTTCCATTACATCAGAATACATTGACATTCAGATATTATGATGCAGCAGTGTTGTTTTTGTGCAGGTAATAATATATAGTAATAAGTGAATTATGTATGTACTGAATGGAAATGGGGAAAGCATCACTTATTACGTATGTTACATTAGCTCAGCTATTTGTACGTTATTGTGTAACACTAATAGGCACAAGTCGGGGCTATTAGTATTAATTATACATGCTGCATAGCTGCATCATAGTCACAGAGCTTATTGCAGTTATTAATAAAATAATTCAGAATGAATAGCAGTAAATAGAAGCAAAATATTTATAGGAAATGCAAAGATCTTGTCATGTTGACTATGTACGAGTATGTGGATACCATTCAGATTGAATAGCACTCCTGCATACCAATGCAATAATATGCAACACCATCTCATCCATTACCATGCATGCCGGGCAACACCATAGAAATGTAAACCCAGTATAATAGTAAAACAGAGAACACACTGGAATGACAGCCGAAGCCTCTGCTTTGTTATAGGCTCTTGGTGGGGACATAATGGGCCAGATTTATTAAAGCTCTCCAAGACATCTCCAAAATCCGCCCCTACCTGTCACCAGAGACCACCAAACTCCTTGTACACACACTTATCATCTCTCGTCTGGACTACTGTAACCTCCTCCTCTCTGGTATTCCACTAACCCGACTCTCTCCTCTACAATCTATTATGAATGCTGCAGCCAGACTCCTCCATCCTTCCCATCGCTCGTCTTCTTCTGCATCTCTTTGCAGATCTCTACACTGGCTTCCATTTCATCTTAGAATCAAATTCATCTCCTGTGCTTTGCCGTTAAATCTCCCCACAGTTCTTGTCCCACTTACATTTCTGACCTGGTAAAAAAAATACTCCCCCTGCCGCTTTCTCCGCTCCTCCAATGACCTCCTAATGACTCCTCACTCATAACCTCATCACACGCACGGGTACAAGACTTCTCTAGAGCTGCTCCAACTCTCTGGAATTGTCTTCCTCGTCCTTTTCGGCTTGCTCCTACTTTCTGCTTATTTAAAAGAGCACTCAAGACCCATTTTTTCAAACTTGCCTACCCATCTTATTATTTCTTTTGAAATTATCACTACTTCCCACCACTACCGATCCCCCTCCTATTGTGTATAAATTCCCCCATCTACTAGATTGTAAGCTCTTCAGGGCAGGGTCCTCCCCTCCTGTATCACTGTCTGTATTAGTCCATCATTTGCGACCCCTATTTAATGTACAGCTCTGCATAATATGTTGGCGCTATATAAATCCTGTTTATTAATAATAATAATAATAATAATAAAAAAGACTGGAGAAGAAAGACGATCATGGCAGAACCTGGGTGATCCAGCAAACTTGGAATGGATTTACTAAACATCATTTGTTACTAGTGGGAAAATGTTTCCAATCTTGGACCAGATCCTTTCCAGGTTTCAGGATGACCCAGGTACTCCCATGATAGTCTATATTCTCCAGTCTCTAGCTGCCAACCAAAAATATGGGTTCACTCTTCCTTCCTTGGCTGCTTATTGGTGCTGAAGTGCATTATAGGGGAGCCAGGCTTGAAACCCAAATTTTTGAGTGTTGAGGTTGTTTGGCTGATCCACACTCAAATTGTAATTTTCAGGATGAATTTAATTTTGAACACAAACATTAGGAATTAATAAATTTCCTGTACATTGGGGAATGTCTGTAAGCATGGCTGAAGGCTAGAAGCTCTGCATTTAGTTGGGCAGAAAAAGCAATTGAAAACAGTCCTCTAGTATCTACTTTCACATTATGGTCTATGGGGCATTTTATGTCGGCCCCTTAACATTTCATAAGCCAGTTATTTTGTTTTATGCTTTTTTTTTCCTCTTTCTTTTTTTCCTCAACATGGTACCAATTAAATGCTCTGTAAAATTAATTTACCTTGTCAGGGATAACAAAAGCACATTTGAAGTGCTGGGTGCTTGACGGTATGTTCACTACCATCAGCAACGCGTCTCTACGCCTAGATTTGGATCCATAGAGCCCATGCTTTCTATTTTATTTTTTCTTCTTGAAGTGGTTCCCAAAATGAAAGGTATTTCTTTTTTTTTTTTTGTAGTTTTGGATACAGTGGAAAGATTGCAGTGCCTCTGCTGCAAAGGTTTCATCAAACCTCCTCCTGTGTAAAGGCTTTCGTTATCCCTAGGCTATTAAGGTTGGACCTTAAACTACCCAAGATTGCCATATTCTGCATTTTCCAGCCAGCCATACTAGGCTAGGATCTATGAGACCCATTAACAACCACCAGCCAACCATCTTGCACTATGCTGTGGTTCATGAAAGCCAATGGTAAGTGGATTTTCTTGGTACTTGGAAAACAGTTTCTGCAGCCATATGTACCAAAATGGCATAAGGGGTTCCTTCAAATTCCAACCATCTTGTACTATGCAGTGTTTCACCAGAAGTCACACCTCTGCATGTAACATTCACTTATAAAAACAAGGAACCGAAACGAGCCAGCATGAGAGTCACATCAAAAGTTCTTACCATTGATTTTGGAGATATAGCCCCATAGAATTCTTCAATGTTCTACTGAGTGGTCATGGCCAGCAGAAAGTAGATTGGCCCAAAGATCTCAGTGGGCCACAGCTGCCTTAATAAGTATAGACATGAATAGGGTAGTCTGGGGGCTCCTCCAAATTTTTTTTAGGGGCCTTTCAGGGATAAGAAATAAGGCGATATCTGCCCAAAAGGGTCAGGGCCTGTACCTGCTGCTTTTTTGAAAACACAGCACGTTGCTATCCATTTTGTTGTACTTGGATGCCCAATGCACCATATCACACACCACATCATGCATGCCACATTTTTAAAAGCACAGCAATCCATTAGTAAGATGTGTTTGGGGTGCCATTAAGACCCAGCTCACCCACATAATTCTTTGCATTGCCCCAAGCAAGCATATTCACATGGAAATACAATATGTGCATTTATGCAATACACTAGTAAGAACAGGCCCAAACAGAAAGAATTAAAACTTGATGAACTCTTCCTCACTCTACCCAGAACAGAAATCAATATTGACATGGAGTTGGGCATTATGGTAACCTTCTGGTTGGGCATGTTATAAAGATTTGGAAGAAACAAAAAAACAGTACAAAACATTTCCTCCACATGGGAGGCGAGCTACAATTTTATGGCAGCCCAGCCAATCACAGATGGCTTTTCCTAATGCATTTTTTGGCATCTCATCCTCTGTTTTACTTGGTTGTGTTGAATTCAGAAGAAGGTTTCTTGGCGACCGCAGCTCATCGCCAGCTGAAAGAATAATAATTCAAGATCAGTTTAACGCTTGGTGGAAATTCATTACTTTTAAAATAGAAGATAACACTTGTAATAGAAAAACAAGAAAACACTTGGAATAAATAATTACTGCGGAGCTGTCAATACGATCATGTCAGCGCCATTGTGTTGATTACATAAGCAGACCAGATAAGCATTGTGTTCTGGGCCAGCTCAGAAAGCATTTCAGGACAATAGGGATCATTGGGTATACAAGCTGGACTTTTGTAATGCTTGGTATTCTTTAAAGGATATTTGTGATTTTTACCATCTTTATCATATTAGGAAGCTGCTTGGATTAAAGGAATTGCATCCTGTCAAGAAGGTAGGCTGCTAATGCCATATCTCTTTTTGAAAGATCCTAAAGGCCAATCAGTGGCGGACATAGCCAACAGAACTGACTTGGGGCCACCTGATGATCTGACTCAAGGCCCTTGTGGGGACCCTTGTTGTCTGGGGAGGGACCAGGATCCCCATGTAGCTGCACACTTTGCACCTCTTCATGTCCGCCCCTGGTGCCAATACAAAAACAATGACTTGAGTTGGAAAGCACAGGTGTTTTTATGGTAGGAAACCATAACATTGTAGGACCATAACATTCATGAAAAAACTTGTACAGAAAAGTACAGAAATTGTACACCCGAATGATGATGTAACCATTAGTGTTCCCAAAATTTGCCTTAGTTTGGGACTATTTGGCTAAGCTGGTCCAAAAAATTCTAGATTTCAAATGTTTTAAATCCAAACATCATGGAAGCCAATGGCCAAAATTCTGGTGGCTAGATTTAGTCTTTGGAGAACAATTACAGGATACCATGAGTACAAACATGGCATGAGGGACCTCCAAATTCCTGAGGAGCATTGTACTAGTTAAAAAAGGGGTAAAATTGTACACAAGTGTGGGAGAGGGCTGTTTAGATGGCTTGGAGAGCAACATGGAAAAGGTGAAAATTGTTCATTTTATAGCTTTGTTGGGTCTCTTTATTGGACACAAAAGGCCTGATTTATGAAAGTTCTCCAAGACTGAAGAAGATCATGGGAGAACCTAGGTGATCAACAAACCTGGAATGGATTTCTTAAAAATCTTTTGCTATTAGTTGGCAAATGTTTAAAATCCTGGACCAGATCCATTCTAGGTTTGCTTGGTCACCTATTTTCACCCATGATAGCCAATCTTCTCCAGTCTTGGAGAGGTTTAATTAGGCAAACCCAAAGTGCTTGAGGCAACAGGTGACACAATGAAAAGTAGAATCCATTTTAGAACTACACATACTGTATAACTTCACAAATCCATACTCAAAGTTTGTTATTAGAAACTACAAATAATGTTGATATTCAATCAAAATTCAAAATATTCTGGTCAAATTTCTAACAAAGCCTTAATCCTGTTTCTAAATGCTCGAAAATATTTCATTACATTTATTTTTTTAATCTAACCTCCAGCATCAAGGGGTGTGTCTATGCCAGCCGGGGCTTACAGGAAGTGACACTGACCTTCAATCCAAAAAAAGGCTCCATCTAGTGGTGGAAAGAAGTTATTGGGGGATGGAGGCTCCATCTCTTTAATTTTGTTGCTCCAGAGTTTTGCTTCAAATAACCCTACATATTCTTACAGATAAATTACACAAGAACTCATTATGCAACTTTCTTTTTTTATTTTTACATTTCTTTATACGCCTTTGTAACATACCATATTGCAGCTATAACGTCACTTTGAGTCACTCCCGCTCAAAATGAAGGATCTAAAAATATTCTTCTCACTTCTCATCCTTTCGGAAGGATTTGACATTAGAATCATCGCCTCTAAATCAGCGCTAATAAGGGTCAGTAATTAGACGGAGATGCTGCTGTCTTGTTAAAATGATAGAAACATTGATACATCTGGAAAAAAGTATTGTTCCTTAAAAAAAGAAAGTTTAAAGGGGAATGAACCCCATAGCTTTGGGTGGAATCATATTTAATATATACATGGGGCAAGCGTAAGGATAAAATGCTGTGATTTCTGCAATCTGCAAATTTCCTCTATTAATGTGCCAAAAAAAGCTTCACATACTAATTTCCTCCTGTGGAACAACTCCATGCGGGCTGAATGACAAGTTGGTTGAATCTTGGGTGAGAATATTTATAAATAGATCCCTTTACACTTTTCTTCGGGTATTTAATCATTGCTGTCACTTATGCTGACCTAAGAGGTACAAACTGCTCATTGCTCGAGGAACCCCCAGCAACCTCTGGAGGAATCCTGGTTGAGAAACATTGCTCTAAAGGGTTTTCCCAAGAGTGGCTCTACAGTTACGTTTATGATAAGGTAAACTCATCAAGGTGAGGGACCTAGGTGGTGGTGAGGTCAATGGAAAAATAAAATGGTGGACATCTGGTGCGTTGCTTCTAATTTTTGCAGAAATGGTTATGGATATGAGTTTCTGGTGATGTTAAGTAATGTAGGTTTAGTAGTGTCAGTATAGCAGTTAGACCTCTCCTACACCATGTTAGTAATAATAATGATATTATAACACCATGTATTAATATTAATAATAAAATTATTACACCATGTTGATGCCCCTACTAATTGGTTGTCTTTGGATAAGACGTAAGGACAATGGTTGGGTGCAAAGGATCATCTTCCATCATAAGCTTAGAAGCAACACGTTTCAAGTGTGCCATAACCTGGCTTCTTCAGGGTATTAAAGTCTCAATTTAAGGAACAGAAAACCAACACACAACACTTATTACTACAGGATCAGCCTGACAGCCCAGCAGAGCGATCATATGGACTTGTTTCCGAAATGGATCCGCCGGTTCAGCTGTCATTGAGGCTCACACAGATAAGGACACATTGACATTGTCAGCCATGAGGCTCTAGCAGTCAAAATCACATACATACAATAAAAAAAAGAAATTAGGCTAATTAGTTTAGAAAGTTTGAAAAATGATATCATCATTTAGGTGATGTTAGGAAGATTGTTCCAGTACGGCCGGAAAAGTTTGCTTCTTCCCTGGCATGTTTAGAACAGTGGGGAGCGGGCCCAGAGCATTATGTGTGCCAAATGGGATATTTAAATGTGGTCCATGCAGATCAGTACTGTCACATTCCTTGCAGGAGAGCCTGGTGAGATGCGGAAGCCTCTCTTACCCCTCTGGCCTGGGACCCCTGATAGGTGACAAAGAACCGGACATGACACAAGTGTCCAGCAGGCTGCTGTATAATGGTGAAAAATCAGTTTTAAAATCACTATATGATGCTTTTCATCTGCAAAGTTTTGTCTTCCAGGTAAAAAAGGTTAAGTAAATGGTACAATTAAACTGTTCCAGGTACTCCAGCACTCGAGCGATGATTTTGCTATCACGGCATATGTTCTTCTTTAGTTTTGTATAAAGAATGCAGCAATAAGTGCGGCCGCAGCCTCAATTCCTTTCACCGCCTGTCTGGGTTTTGAATCCGGCTGCAATCAAGCCTAAGCTTTTCCAAGTGCGGGAGAAGCAATAGGGGGGCTATCAGTGACTCATTCAACACAGCAGTGACCACAGAACACAGAGAGAACGAAAGAGCAAGAGAACACGGGAGGGGAAAGGTGTCAGGGGGCAGAGAATAAAGAGAGCCATTCCTGGAGAGTCGCAGGTTGGAGGGGGTCCACCATGTCTGGGTGAGCTGTGATAAGAAGCAACGGCAGGGTGAAGCTCATATGCGATCCGCAAAGAGAGATAAAGGCAAGCTGGGACACTTACAGAACTATAAAGATTGGCACTGCTGAGGACCCACTATGACTGCCATGAGCAGCTTTTCCATTACAAGAGTGGCACAGTGAAAAGTACTCACCTCTTGATGATCACTAATCCAGCATATTCTATTGGTCTCTCAGCGCTGAATTAAAAACCAAACACTGGGTGTTATTCACCCGGAAGACTGAGGACATCTAGTGGCAGAAATAAACAACTGCAGAGGGCAGCTCCAGAGGGCAGTTGAGCTTTACTACCTTTTTGTTTTAGAACCCTAATTTTTTTTTATTTTAAATTCAAGCGATACAATTTTAATATAAAATGGTAGATAATCCTTTTATATAAAGTAATTTGTGTTTCTTTTTGTTAATTAAATAGAGACTCCTCTTTTTTTCTCATTAGTGTCGTGAAGACTGAATGGAAGCACAGAGCCTTCTAAGATATATACGTTAGGTATATACGTCAGGCATGCACAGAAAAGGCTTTTTCCTTTTTTTTTTTTAACAGATCACCTATAGCTGTGTATTAGGCTCCAAAATTTGAATATTAAACCCACAGGTGATCATTTTCTGTCGAATACAAATCCTATTTTAGATCTTATTATTGGCAATCAGCTCCCTGCAAATTTTCATGAATAAACCCCACATGCACATATTAGGAGCACCGACGGCAAGTCTCCGAGCGCGGCGCTAATAGAATATGCTGATTCACGTCTGGATTGGTGATCACTGAGCTGTGAGTGCTGTTCGCTGCTCCTCTCTCATAATGGAACAGCTGCTCATCCCAGTCACAGTGGGCCCCCAGCAAAGTAAGAAAAAGTACTCTGCAAACATGTGCCGCAGCTTGTTGCAACGTAATGCGACGCCTAGTGCTGCTGCGAGTTCAGATGGAAAAAAAAAAATAAGAATTTAAGGCAAACTTTTATTTCTAGGTGGTAATTTGTTATCATTTTATATGTTACATTGTTTTCTCTTTAAATGTAAACCTTTAAACTCTTAAGAAGAGAAAACAGATGAAGGTAACGTAAGGGAGTTACGTCATCAGAAGAGAAGAAGGATGAATATGGCCGCACTCTGCAACAGAACCAGGACCAGTCAGCATCAAAGGTTTAGTTTTACTTTAATTAGGATGCTGAGGCTGTAAATAGGTGGGGACTTGCTTTGGCAGAATATTAATATTGGCCCTAGCTTCATCACCTGCGTGGACCTGCATGTAAAATGTTTCTCTTCTATAGCTTTGTTCTGGTAGCTCACAGCTATCCAGATGGATCAGTAATGGTCATTTCTCTGTTCCTACATCTGCCAGGTGTCTGTGTAATGGGAATGCATCAGCCGCAGTCTACCTAATGGCCTAGCAGTGGTCTCTCTAAGGGCAGCACGTCCAGCAGAAAGCTTGGTAATTACGCAGTGACTAATATATCAGGGTGTAGGAACGTTCCCTTAGTAGCAGCATGTCTAGGATCATCGGGTGCCTGACAGCTGACTGTTTAAAGAGAGTGCAGCAAAACACTAATGTTGGGGATGTATTGTACGAGACTGGGAGAGATCATAGTCATTACAGCTTCTTTAGTAGGATGCTGGCCCCTGATGGCCCTTGACTACATACCAAAGGGCCCCATGCTTCAAGGGTGGCTGAGACTGAATATAAGCTGCAAGAGACAAGGGAAATGTTATTCACGACTGCTAGAGATCACATCTCTCATAAATGATTGGTTGCAGCAGATTAAGGGTTGCAGACTGAACATTGGAGGTATGGCTGTTTTTCGGGTAACACAAAATAGGATATATCCCAAGGCCACCAACATTTCCAGGATCCCTGTTGACAGAATGCACGGGGAGCAGGGCACTGGAATACTGACCATTTGGAGCTTGACTTTATATTTTCCCAGGATCCCATTCCTGGTCAATGTTCTATATAAAAAATATTATTATCAATACAATATTTGCTCAAATTGGCAAAAGCGCAAAACTATTCATATGGGTAGTTGACCCAACATCAACCATAATCTGCCTTACACAGCACAAACCCAAAATCCCTTTCTCCTTTTTCCCAACATCAACACTTACTTTTGCACTTGCGTCAGGACATTTAAGTGACTGATCGCATAAAGGTCCAAATGCACAGAATCCAAGGGGAGCAGGGAACTGGAATGCTGTGCATTTGGAGCCTAACTTTAAATTTGCCAAGGGCCCCTTTCCTGGTCAGGGGTATACTCTATATCAAAAATCTTTGCTCAAATTGGTGAGCCATTTTGGACCAAACCATTCATACAGGTAAGGAAATCCCTTTACCAGTTGATCCAATGCCTACCATCATCTACTCTGCCGGATCGCCGATGGCCAAATCCAATAACGATACTTTATGTGCAACATGTGCTCTTTAATAGGTCGGGCCATGATGTGACAAATTGCAGGTTTGTGAAAATGAAGTAAATGAACAAAGTTGTATAATGCATTGGAATCTTCTTGGGATACAATTTATCTTTCCCGCAGAGGTCATTTTTCACCATCATTCATATCCTTTTCTCTTTACAGTCCCTTCCTCTGTCTGCCCATCTCTCACCCAATCAAAACCTCATGTCATAAAGAATAACATATTACTAAAGCCTAAGAGCAAACCGGGCCAGTAAATCACCTCCCTATATATAGGGCGAATGTTAATCATGGCTAGGATCCGGCAGTCGTTCCAATCGTCTCCGCATGCAGTGGCCAGTTATTGATACAAAAAAGAACAGTGAATTTTGTTGCACACAGAAGTAAAATAAACAGCTTCCTACTGTAGTATTTTATAGGGAGGGGAGTCAGGGCTCGGAGTACAGAGGAGGAAAACATTCTGTTTTGAAGAATTGTGTATCAAGGGAATGAGTACAAGGACGCCCAGGGGGATAGCGTGAGGGAGTGTGGAAGCACGGCTGCCAAAATGTTGGATTGATTTCCAGGGACACTTCGGTGCTGAGCTGGCGTTATTGAGATTGTCTTGAGCTGCGGTGTCTCAGAGGTCCGTGACATGCGCTACATATCCAATACAAATGTCCACTTTACTCAATATAAAGAGATACAGTTTCACTTTGAATTAAAAGAAGAAGATGGTTAAAGGAGAAATGCAAAATTACCGGCAATATTTATCTTCAATTCAGATCAGCGCCTGCAATAATTCTTTTTCATCACTAGATGTCCTTAGTTTAATGGCCAGCATCATTCAACCCATTTCTGCTCCGCCCAGGCTCTTATTGACTCTTGAGTGGATAGTGAAAAAAGAAACAGCTTGCTAATGAGGTCATCTATGCGTCCTGTTCCTCCTATCAGCCTACTCCCTTTCAACCTATGACCTTATTGCCTCCACCTGCCGGAGCTTTGCTGAACACGGAATGCAAGGGGCTAATACCAAATCAAATTCTGGTGCTTATACTTAGGGATGAGCCTCTGGCATTCCCGTGAAAATTTCCTTGAACTTCCGATGGTTCAATGAAATTTCAGCGAACCGATTACGCGTAACCATCGGAAGATCAAGGAAATTATAACAGCAGGATTTACAGGGGATTCACAGGATTCTCTGGGAATCCTCCTGTTTGCGATCCCTGGGGCACTAGAGGTTAAATAATACAGCAGCCACAGCTGCAATCATTGAGAAGATGCCCAGCACAGGAGAACCTCCTGACATTGTCATATAAGTATCTCCTACAAATGATAGATGTTACAGATACAAATGCATCATTTGTAAAAGATACCTATAATACAATGTCAGGAGCTTCTCCTGTGCTGAGAATCTTCTCAATGATTGCAGCTGTACCTGCATTCTTTGAGAAAAGTATGTGATCCCCGGGGCATTAGAGGTTAAATAAGCTCTAGTGCACAGAGATCGCAGAGGATTTCCAGGGCTGCATGATGCATCCCCAGAAATTCTCTTGTTCGGGGAGAGCTTGACCTCTCGGGGAATCAGAAGGCCGTTCTTGCTTACATTTTCGTTAAGCGAAGATCGCCGTGAGATCGAACCTAATATTCTCGCTTGCTCATCTCTCCTTATAATGCCTATATTATAATAATCCGCCCTTAGGATCCAGACAGGGACTTTGCCTAGTTTAAGATGTCAACAATCTGGAAGCAAAGGAAGCAATTTCCCAGTCTCCTTCCTTAATGGTAGCTTGGAATGTACAGGCTAACTCTATGTCAGACATATTTGAACATAGACAAAACATTAGGACCAGGCTTTCCATGATTGTTTCATCTCTGAGTCCTTCTCTCCAGGACCTAGATGGAGAACCTGGACGATGCCTGAAAAATATGGTGTCAGCATAATTAATAGGATTTTGCCTGTTCCCCCGTTAAAGATTTTTTGCAAATTAACCATATCCACCTTTATTTTTTTTAAAGGGGAGTAAAAGTACAAGAAACGCTTGAAGCTTGATTTTTGGTTGTTTCTGTTCTGATTACTCTGCATTTTGTGGTCCATGATTGTCCTTATTTTGCTCAATACACTTGTAAATCAATAGCACAAACTACACCTAGCCATCAAATCCCACATCTGTCCAATCAAACATCCACTGCAGCCTTAAAAAAAAAATGATCGATTTTGCCCTAAATTCAAGAAAAGCAACCAAAAGATTCACAGGATGAAAACCGTCCATGTTTATATTAAGACACGATCCTGTTCAAAGGTCCATTTTATCTCTTCGTCTTTCATGTATTTCTAAACACCATCAAAAAGTTCTCTTTCCTTTTCACTTTCATACCAATCCAAACCTATCTTTTGATAGGCCTGAAAAAATTCACCTTCGACCAGCGCACCGCTGGAAAGGACACTGTGGAAAACAAAAAAATAAAAGGAGAAGTGGTAACGGGATTGCTGGGTAACAAAGCTCCGGTGCTGCCAGGCATTCTTACCTGGCCCGGTCCTCTGCTCCGGCACTTCTTCTGTAGCTCATCCTGCTGAGAGAGCTCAACTACAAAGGGTTTCGGTGTCAGAACTTCAAACTGTGATCAGCTTTTGTAGCAGAAACCGCCGCGGCAATATGGCCAGTTGTTAACTTTTATTTTAATGAAAGAGAAGATTTACAGTTCCAAGGAATTCAATGAAACAATAGATGTGCATGGTGCATGATATTAACCTTTATTCAGAGGCACCCATTAGGATATACTTAATGCATTGCGAATTATGATGACGGAAGCCGCCATTGTGAAGTCAAAGAATGCTGATGATTTTTGGTGTTGGTAATTGCAATCACACACTTGAAACAAGTACCAATGGCACAAGTTATAGGGTAAATATGGGGCAAATAGCTGAACACCTGAGCTGCACACTCAATTATTTAGATCAGTGTTTCTCAACCAGGGTTCCCCCAGGGGTTCCTCAAGCAATAAGCAGTTTGTGAATCCTATTGACACCAATGGTCTTTCTGGCTACCTGTGAAAGTCTTCCCACTGGTCAGCAATGTAAGAGGCATTCTTCCTACTGACCACCAGGTTAATAAACTGTGACGTGTGAATATAATATTTATAGGAGGGGTCCCTTGAAGACCTGAAAGTTATTTTGAGGGCTTCCCCCATGTTTTAAAGGTTAAGAAACTCTGATATAAAAGGGCAAAGGATCAGATCACCAACCAGGCAAGCTGTATATTACAATATATTACAGAACTAAGTCAGCAATGACTGCTTGCATGATTTCACAGTGATAGGCCCCCTTTAAAGTGGAATTAAAGTTCTGCTTTGAAAATTTGCAACCAGGCAGGTCTTTATTGCAGAAAGGGGCAGGTGATGCAATATGGAACATCCTGCCTGATTGTTGTCCTCTTCTGAAAAAAACATTGAGCAGCACATGCAGCATATCATGCCGGATGACGCCAAGTATTCCGGCATGCCCTGTGGCCTCAGGGACTCAATGAATTCCTGTAAAGTCATCCTGGTGCAGGACCAAAGATCAGAACAAAGAAGAATAGAAGGAAGACAATGGTAGTCCCCTCAACAGAATGGGGACAGGTGAGTGTATTTAAAAAATTGGCACCAGGAAGGTAAGGATATGCTACTGCAGAAAGGACATCACCTGTACCTTCAGCAATAAAGATCACCTGTCCCTTCTGCAATAAAGGACTGCAATTCTGCCTTTTACAGGTTAGTTCTGCTTTAAATCCTAGATAGTAGATAACCAAGTTAATGGCTCCTGCCTGAAGCTAAAGAGAGAGAGAGAGCGGAAGAAGAGAAAAAGTTGTTTGTGCAAAATTTTCATTGCATTTCTTTGAAAATTAAGATCGACTTTACAGCTGAATGCAAAGCCCCCGAACAATTGCTAATATGCTAATTGAAATAAAAATTTATTTTTCCAGTAACTACCAGTAACTACTTCAAATGCTATTGTAAAGACCCCCCCCTTGTATTTTCAGAATTATTTGCAAGATGCTAGAACATAGTATTGTCACCAAAGCTGCTGAGGTGTTTAGGATGATATATGGGAAAGTGCCACAGGTGCAGAAATTAAAAAAGACATGTAAAGATCTTAGTCTGGCACTTGCTGGTATAGAATACTCTGCCCATGGGTCATGGCTTGGGGGAAGTGACAGGGTCTCTTTACATTGATCCATCCCACGCTGGTCCTGACCCTATATAAGCTACTTGTAGGAGCATACACGGCATTAATGATGTCATTCCCGCATTCAGAGTCTGAGCCTCATGATTGGCCACTAGACTCAACCACTGCATCATGGGAAGAGGTCACATGATCTCCACACCAGTATTTTATGACAACCCTGCAGCAGAGAAGAGCATGGAATAAATATGGGTGCAAAATTAAAAAAAAAAAAAAAAGTTAACAGTACAAGGGTCAAATCTCCCTAATGGGGACATAAACTGAAATAAAGGCTTGAAAGATTGTCCAGCCCTTCTCCCCCTATCCACAATTTCCCTTAAGATACATCAGAAGGAAAAAGAGTTCAAGGAATCAGCTGCAGATAACCAATTTGAAAAAAAAGTGAACTTTGCATTAATAAGAGATTCTCGCTATAGATCCGCGTTCGGGTTTGGATTGCGATGCGGCAGATAAATGGTTTTGCCCATCTGTTTTTAGACCAGCAGATGTGTCAGTTTAGCTAAGAATAATTACCAAGCCAGATGATAGTCTGCAGTATCACATCTTGAATGCATATTGGCTGATTGTAATTTTTTTTTTTTTGCTTGCATGCCAGATAATGCGCTCCATACAAAAGATAATTGAGAGCAATAAAATAGCTCGCACCTTACGACTGTTTGGGGTATTTGCTAATTAAACTTTTTATTATGCCATTAGGATAGTGTGGTGCGAAAGGACAGCGGAGATAACATTTTTGAAGGTTGCCACGTGCCGGAGTCGGAGAACATATTCAAATGTCTGTTAGCGGGGGCAGCGACGTGTGGCGGCATTTTGTGGCTGAGCTTTGTTTAAACTAAGGTCAATTTTAGGAGTGAACTTGGAAAAGTGAAACAGTCCGAAATAAGGAACTTAAGAAGATACGTCTGGTATGTGATTTGTATGTAAGGAAAGTTTGGGGGACATCAAACAACACATATTAATTATTTGGGCAGTAAAATGAAGGAAAAGGGACTGTATATAGGATTTTGTTCAACTTTTAATTTTTTAATTAAATTTGCTTATTACTTTTTCTACAAAATCTTTATACAAAATGTAGCCTGTAAAGTATTAGTCCTAAAGAGAAGATTTGTTTGGAGTCTTGTAGGCTATTGAAAGAGAAGATTTACAGATGCAAGGAATACAATGAAACAAGAGATGTGCACGGTGATGATATTATCCTTTATGTAGAGGAACTCATTAGGATATATGATGGTGGAAGCCACCATTGCTGAAGTTATTCTAGAGATTGCTGATGATTTTTGGTGTATGTAATTGCATTCGCACATCTGAAACAACTCCCGGCTTCATTCATGGCTTGGATGCAATAATGAAATCCCAAATGTAATTCACAACACCTGGGGATTTTGAACATTATCTTCCACCTTTCTGACATTCCCCATAATTCCCTTACCCTACAACCACTACAATGGTGCCTTTTTCTTCCTTAAGTATGGACAGCATTGGCACCTTAGATACCCATTGACTGCCAAGCTGCCATAATATTTAACAGTCCACAAGAACATCTGGTCTACATGCAATACAAGGCATCGTGAAACCTAATGGCAGATCTTAAAGGTAATGTGTTGGATGGGCTTTTAAAACCATCAATGCAAGTATTTAGTATTTAGGGAAAAATTCCACATTTTAGCTCTGGAAAGTCTTGGAACAGAATTATGAAAAGTTTGGTTAGGGTTAAGTTATGCTTTAAGATGTCTGATCGTGTTTTGTAATCATGCTTACTCACCCTAGTGTTACTAGAATTGACCTCATGTCTGTGCCAAGGGTGGTTAGCCAAACTGAACCAAAACTTTGGATTCTGAAGGTCCCAAAACTGAGAACAATTGAAGCATTAGGGAAACATTTTGGTGGTTTCTTTCAGTGTCTGGAGAGTAGCTACGCCATCCAAATGCACCATATTGTCATTGGAACTACCATTTTTCTGAAGAACACGGTGATTGTAAGGTCATAGCCCAGTACCAGTGCTCATTAGACAACAGCACCCCAATCTAACCCCACACTCTTTGCCTTTAGCAAGCCCCAGCTCAGCTTCAGGAGATTAGATGCACCGTCCCACATTGTTGCCCCCAGGACTTCTGTGAGCAAAGGATGACAGTGGGGAAGGTCTGACAGTGGACCAGGAGCCCACTGATAATGCAGTACAAAGGATTCCAACTGTCAGAATCTCCCCAGGCAGGTAGCACAGGATCACTCAAGGCGCATAGTGTAAGTGACACCAGGTCTTGACCAGGGCAGCCCGCAAGGGGTGATGGGCAGTAGCCTGGAGGCTACTTGGCTCTTTGATGCTTCAGGTCACCAGGTTGTGACCCTTGGGGTAACCCTACCAGAGGAGGAAGGCTTGAGCGGTCCAGGTGTAGAGACAGGTGGCAGGCGAATGCATTACAGGGCCAAGCAAGGTTCGGGAAAGGCAGCAGACAGATGTGGTCAGATTCCAGGCATGGGTCAGGGCAGGTGGCAGACAAACAGGCTCAGATTCCAGGCACAGGTCAGGGCAGACGGCAGACAGACGTGGTCAGATGCCAGGCACAGGTCAGGGCAGACGGCAGACAGACGTGGTCAGATGCCAGGCACGGGTCAGGGCAGTTGGCAGTCAAACAGGGTCAGATTCCAGGCATGGGTCAGGGCAGGTGGAAGACAAACAGGGTCAGATTCCAGGCACAGGTCAGGGCAAGTGGCAGACAAACATGGTCAGATGCCAGGCACAGGTCAGGGCAGGCGGCAGACAGACGTGGTCAGATGCCAGGCTTCGGTCAGG